>NW_005841888.1:2231630-2255242 GCF_000455745.1 Alligator sinensis
GTCGTCATCTGGTTCCCCAAGCTTGTACCACGGGTTGTTCCCATATGGCGCCTTCTCTGCCTGTCACAAAACCACAATCCTTTGATTCTGTTTGAATGGGTTATTTGTGCCCCTCTGCTGTTCCACGCGCTGGGTTGTCTGGGCGCCATCTCTCCGATACATTGTTTGCACGTTCCCTTGAAAAGTGCCCGACTTTCTCACAACGGAAACAAAGAATATCCCTCATCAGTCCCCTGGGGGTGAAATGTCGTTTTTCCATTTCCTTCACCATCAAGGGTAGAGGGTTGGAGTTGTGCCTCTCTTGAGGGTAATTGACTTCTGAGGCTGCAAAAGCCTCAGCCAGTTTCAATACTTCCTCGCAATTGGGAGGAGAATGCTGGCATACCCGCCACTGAGTCCGCTCTTCTAAGTCATTAAGGAATTGCTCTAATACTATCTGATCAGCCAAGGCATCATGGTCACAGGATGTGAGATTGATCCATTTACTAAATAGGTCCCTCAATGATTGCAACAGGAGCCGGGGTCACTTCTCTCTGCCCCCTTCTTGGCCCGGAAGAAATGCCTATAATGTTCAGGATTAATCTCCAGCCGATACAAAATGGCGGCTTTCACTATGTCATAATCTTGCGCTTCATCCCAGGGAAGCGCCCTATATGCTGCCTGGGCTTTTCCTACCACGAGGGCTCCGAGCTGATTGGCCCAGTACCCTTTGTCCAGGCCCGTCATGATAGCATGGCACTCAAATGCCTCGATGTATGCTTCCGTGTTGTCATCACCTGTCACCTTTGGCATTTTAAAGGCCGTTAGGACATGTCACTGTTAGGACATGTTGCAGCTAGTTCTGCCGATGCTCCATCATTTGTTGCTGTACATCCAGTATCTGCGTCAGTGCTTGCAAGTTCTGGCCCAACATATCAGGAGTAGTTATGGCTGCTGGTTGCATGTTGGATTGTTCTTCTGGGGCTGAGTTTTCCAGTAGATTCCCGGCCAATGCACCAGTTTGTACCCGCCAGGCTTCGAACATTCGGTCTGTATGGACAGTGGGCAGCTGTTTATCACCTGGGTGGCCTACCCCAATCTCTCTTGCCATGACTTCGAGTGTTATACCAGTGGGGAGGTCAACCATCCAGAGTTCAGCTGCAGTGGGGAGTCCGCCCGGCGGTCGTCCGTGGGGCTCCACCTCCCCTATACCCCAACCTAACGCCAACCTCTGGCAGGTCACCAGATCTTCTTGGCCATACCCCTGATAATGTTGTCTCCCTGCAACTCGATGGCCTTCGTAGCCCTATCACGTTCCAGGCCCTGCCTCTTGAGATAACTAACTCAGGCAGTAGTAGGGCTTCGGAGAATCACTCTCTCCTGTCTCTCAGCAGTCCCTGCCTGGGACTTTAAATTTATCCTGTGCTCAAATGAAAGATGGAGGACCAAAGAAAATACGATACAGTGCTATCCTGCCTTCATCCCCTCATCTTATCTCTGAGCCCCTCCAAAAGGAGGAAACAAAAAGGAAAACCCAACACAAACTAAGTGTGGAAGGACCTGTCCGGTCCTTTCCCCTGCCCTTCTGTTAGGGCAACAGAGCAACCTTCTCTCCCTATGATCCTGCTGGGGTTTGGCCTTTCGTATGGTCAGCGTCGACTGTGGCCCTTCGCCCTGGGTCGTTTAGCCTCTCACTCTGCCCCGCGTGGTAAGTGCCGCTGTTGTCCTTCTCCGCTGTAGGAGACATCCAGCTTCTGGCATCCTGTGGTATCTCCCCATGCACCTGGCTATTTTTTATGGTATGGGGTAACACCCAGCCTCTGGCCATTCTGCTCCACAGCTCCCTTTGCTGCTCCCTTTTGTCTCTGCCTGGAGGGGGAGCCTCCTTTGTCTCCCACATTCCCCCGATGCTCCCACACCTGTTGGAGTAGAGCACCTCCTCTGGCTCTCCCATCCCTCCACCGATCCTGTCTGTCAGCACAGAAAGCCTCTTCTGGCTCCCCTGTCTCCTCACCACGCTGTTCCCCACTGGTGTAGCGACCCCCTGCCGGCTCTCTCTCGGGGTATCCCAGATGGTGTCCAGTGTTGGAGCCTTCCCCGACTCTGCTCTGCTCTGCCCTCTGTCTTCCCTGGCAGTCCATCTTATCCCCACTGGCTGGGGATGCTGATGACATCACTGGCCAGTTTCAGCTGGATAAAGGTACGGTTTATGACCTGCGTGGATTTCCTTTCTTGCTTCAGCTGTGCCGTGGGTCCTGCTGCCAGTAAGTAATTTCTTTGAGTTATTTTTGTATCTTTTCCTCTTTTGACGCATGCTTCCCACCCCAGGGGGTCCCCGTTCATTGTTTGGGGTCTTTTCCCCGCTCTCCCCCGGGACACATATATACCTCTATGTGTAAAAATTGCTACAGTTGATGTCCCTCAAAAAAGAGGTGCAGGAACTTCCCAAAAAGTATTACTGAAATATATATCAAATAATATTTTTTTCTCTGAAAGGCAGCTTTTACTGTATGATGTATTTAGAAACCCAGAATAAGATATGAGATCCCTCTATGCTCCCTGACCTATTGTTTTGTTCTCTATGGGTGTGTCTACATGTGCATTAATGCACCATTGCTACTGCGCATTTAGTACCCTTAATGAGAGTTACCACATAAATGTGCAGTAGCCAGCGCTAATGCACAGTAGCAATGGCACATGATCTTTACGTGATGCTTAATGCACAGTAGACTAATTCTACTAATTCGCATTAGCACAATTTTTGCCATGACGTCCTAATGTGCAGTAGAATAAGTCCACTGTGCATTAAGCGTCTCGTGTAGACCCACCACTTGTGAATGCACATCCCAGTCCCCAAGAGGGATGTACTTCTGATAGACATTTCAGAAAGCCTCATTACCACATATAACAACTGGGAGGTATGGAGGTATAGGATCTAATTTACGAGGTTGGCACTTGGTATAGGATTGGGGTAGGAGAGACAAAGATGGCTGAATGCCATCTTTGTGCTCCATTGGTTCTTTAGAATTACCAGGGAGTGGTTTTACCCTCACCACCAATTAGCTGTGGTTCAAGGCCTCCCCAGGCCATGCCTCATCTGACTAGGGAACTAGGGTTGGAGAAGTATTATCACACAAAGGAAAAATAATAGGGGCTAACATGTCACCCACAGTCACTGCTGTAAGGTCAAGATCCAGCAAGTAATTCAAATATCCTTAAAGTTGCATTAGTCCTACTAACCCATTAACAAGGAGGAGACAGTATACTTTGTGCCTCCTTGAAACATCTCCAAGTGGTTATACCTCATTACCCCCAACACTTATCCCCCAGTGAACCTGTGCTTTTGTCACCATATTTAGGTTTAGCAGAATCCAAATATTTTTCTCACCATATCCAATAATTATAAATACGGACAATGTGGTTTAAGGAAACAGTTGATCCTAGAGAGTCAGATGCCTGATGAATCTGCTTGTGGCTGACAAACCCAATTCAAAAGTGGTACAGCTTCTTACAAGGGTTTTTGGTTGTGTCCGTGGTGATCTAAGGACATAGGCAGGCAAGGTTATTTGAGTGATATCTTTTATTAGACCAACTGAGTAGCTGGAAAAAAAAGTTTTAGGCAAGCTTTTGGGCACAGTCACCCTTCTTCAGGCATAGGGAGTCTCTGCTAGTCTGACACTATAAGGAATGATGAGAAGCTAAAAGTGTAACAAGATGTCAGTGAAAATGCAAATAGGTAGAAATTAGAAAGACAAAAGGTAAAACAGGTAAGAGAGAGGGAAGCAGGCAGGAGAAAAAAGCCCAAAGTGAGACAGCATTGACATAATACAAGGTCGAAAGAAGCTGTCAGTAAAAAACGGAATTAGTAGGAGATCAGTTACAAGTTTCACAGATCCATGTGTTATCTGAATTGGAGTCCAAGTTTATAGCATGCTGCTTCCTTCTTTCCCACTTTGCTTCCATCCTCTGGATCATGTTGAGCTGCACCCAGTGCCAGATGCTCCCTCCAGAGTGGATAGGATTCTGTGCCTTCCTCCAGCTTTCAACACTGATGTTGAATGATTTCATATCATTTTTGCACACATTGTGGTACTGCCATAGAGGGCTACCCCACTTTCTCGAGCTGTCTCAAATCTCACTGTACAAAATATTCTTGGGTATATGGTTTCTTCCTGTTCTCCTGACATGGCCGAGTTATTGCAGCCTCCTCTTCTTGATGGTGGTTTCTAAATGTGTCAGCACCTCTTTGTTTGGCATTTTGTCTTCCCACTTTATTTTTATGGATCTTAAGCAAGCATCTCATCTGGTGTGCCTAGCATATGTAGTCCATGTTTCTGAACTATAAAGCAGGGATGACAGCACGCAAATCTCATAGATTCACATGAGGGCTCTCCCTACCTCTCACCACCAGGCTTTGCTCCATGGGGCTGCAGAGCCACTCAGAGCACAGCCCGCTGGTGGGAGGTGGGGAGAGCCAGGGCTGTGCTGTCTCCTGCTGCCAGATTGAGCTCCATGGGGCTGTGGAGCCGCTCTGAGTGCAGCCTGGAGGCGGGAGGCAGGGAGAGCCAGGGCTGTGCTCTGCCTCCTGCCACTAGGCTGAGCTCTATGGGTTCAGATCCCTGTATTTGCCCCTGGATGACAGGAGGTTGCTGCTGCCTGGTGCCAGTGGCAGCATGTGTCTTCCCCAGCTCTTAGTGCAGGTTGCGCCCAGCACTGGTCCCAGGCAGCAGCGGCAGCCTCCTGTCATCTGGTGCAGATCTGGGGGCCCACACTCCCAGGAGGAGTCCAGTGCAGCCCTGCAGCCCTCCTGGGGGTGTGGCCCCCAGATCTGTGTACTGGATGACAGGAGGCTGCCACTGCCAGCAAGTGTCACAAGTTTTGCTTTCAAGACTTTGAGGTGTAGTTTCCAAAACACATCTGCACCTATCTCCTTGAAACTTGGCAGACTTCATGCCCTCATAAGGGGCTACCATCCCTGCAATTTGCATCCTAATCAGGCAACAAATGACAATGTTTTAGGCATTTTTGTGATTCCCCATTATAGCCTATTGTCGAAACGTCGAAACACGTTGAAACAGCGAAACACTTTCGATGAAACAAAATGGGATGGTGCTTCAAAACAAAATGAAATGATGAAACAAAATATCGTCCCTTCAAAATGGTGAAACAGACGTTGAAATGAAATGATGATTTTTCACACAGCCCTACCAGGTACCCAAACCTGTCAATGATGCCAAAAGATATACCTTCCAGTGATGTCAGGCACTAGTTCTTCAACCTCTTGGTACATGACCAGTCTTCCTGAGACTAATTGTTAGCCCTAAGTTCCCATGTGACACAGAAAATTTGTCTGAGATTTTGCTAAGAAGATTCACTGTGGGCAACCAAAGTCATATCATCTGCAAATAGGAAACCTCTCAGAACCAGGTTTTTCACATTAGTTTTTGTTCTAAACCTTGCAGTACTGAACAAGCCTCCATCTGGTTTGGTTCAAAGATAAATTCCAGTCATTGCTGTCCTTGAATGCATGAAGAATCAGGAATGAAAAGTAGATGTTAAAGTGCACAGGATAAGATACACACCCCTGTTTCATCCTGTTGTTGGTGTCAAAGGCATATGATTCTTTGTTTTCATATACTACAGTTGCCTTCATACCTAAGTGAGCGAGTGATATAGTGAGTGAATGATGTTTGGGGGGAAAACCCAGTTTCTTCAGAACAGTAAAAAGGCCCTGCCTGTTGACTGCTTTGAAGGTCTTCATCAGATCAATAAAGGCTGTGTACAGTGGTATTTGTTTTTCTCTATACTTCTCTTGCAGTTGCTTGACTGAAAATATCGTATCAATGGTAGAGCATCCTGAGCAAAAACTGCACTGACTTTCAGGATAGATTCTTTCAGCTAGAGATTGCAGCCTAGGGAACATGCGAACAACAACTCTTCTAACGATGTTCAACAGGGATTTACCTTTATAGCTGTCACAGTCACTTCTATCCCCCTGGCTTTTGTATAATTGTACAAACTGAGCATCTTTGAAATCTTGCAGTACCGCTTCATGAGCCAAGTGTGCCCTTGTTGCCAAGAAAGCTAATAGTTTACTGGGCTGAATTAGTAGAAACATTGCAAGCCAATCAAGGGAAATAATTAGTCCCCTCTATTCAGCATTGGTGAGGCCACATCTGGAGTACTGTGTCCAGTTTTGATCCCTCCACTAAAGAAAGGATGTAGATAAATTGGAGAGAGTCCTGTGGAGGGCATTACAAATGGTTAGGGAGCTGGAGCACATGACTTTTGAAGACAGGCTGAGGGAATTGGGCTTATTTAGTCTGGAGAAAAGAAGATTGAGGGAGATTTAATAGCAAGCTTCAACTACCTGAAGGGTGGTTACAAAGAGGATGGAGTTAGACTGTCCTCAGTGGTGGCAGCTGACAGAAAAAGGAGCAATGGTCTCAAGTTGCAGGAAGGGAAGTTTAGGTTAGATATTAGGAAGAACCTTCTCACTTGGAGGGTAGTAAAACACTGGAACAGGTTACCCAGAGAGGTAGTAGAATCTCCATCCTTGGATTTTTTTAAGACCCGGCCAGACAAAGCCTTGGCTGGTATGATCTAGTTGGGGACGGTCCTGCTTTGAGCAGGGGGTTGGACTAGATGTAACCTCCTGAGGTCCCTTCCAACCTTCATTTTCTATGATTCTATAATTCTATGAATGCAGGAATCTAAAGTCAGACAAGGTTTCTTGGGTGAATCTGAAGTCTGCATTTTATCAATTAAGTTTACAAAGTCTGCCCTGTGAATAGATATTGAAAGTTCTGATGCTGATGAAAATGTCAACAGACGTCTCAGATGGTGGTGCTACCATGAGGGGTTCGGTTACCTTGACCACAGCATGCCCTTCAGAGACAGAGGACTTCTAGGATGAGATGGCATTCACCTCACACAGAGAGGTAAGGCCCTGTTCTCAGCTAGGATGGCTGATCTACTGGACAGAGCTTTAAACTGACTTTTCTGGGGGATGGGGAATCTCCAAGTGGAGTATGTGTGGGGACTGGCACACAAGAAAGCTCCCTCATGGAGGACAGTAGCACAACTGTTTCTGAAATTGCTAAACAAGCAGTCCTTCCACAGCATCTCAGGAAAGTGAGGGTGTCAGCTGAGGGCCTCAGCTGCCTGTACACCAATGCCAGGAGCATGGGGAATAAGCAGGAGGAGCTAGCCCTCCTGCTCTCTAGTGGGCAATATGACCTGGTAGGGATCATGGAGACCTGGTGGGACTTCTCACATGACTGGAGCATAGTCATAGAGGGCTACACCCTGCACAAAATGGACAGAGTTGGGAGAAGAGGGAGGCCCTGGGCAACTATAGGCCAATCAGCCTAACCTCCATCCCAGGGAAAATCCTGGAAAAGCTCATTAAGGAATCTGTGTGTGACACATGGAAGGTAAGATTCTGAACAACAGCCAGCATGGCTTTGTCACGGGTAGGTCTTGTCTTACCAATCTCATCTTCTTCTACGACACCAGGTCTCTTGCCACCTGGACATGGGAGACAAGGTAGACATTATATACCTAGACTTTCAAAAGGCTTTTGATCTAGTAGCCCACAATATCCTTGTAGGAAAACTGGAAGATTGTGGGCTCATCTGCTCAACAGTCCAGTCGGTGGGAAACTGGCTACAGGGTAGGACCCAAAGAGTTCTCATGAATGGATCTGTGTCGTCTTGGCACCAAGTGGCCAGTGGTGTTCCTCAGGGGTCCATGCTTGGACCGGTGCTTTTTAACATCTTTATCAATGGTTTGGATGGGGGAGTGAAAAGCTCACTGGCCAAGTTCGCGGATGACACCAAGTTATGGGACAGTGTGGTCATGCCAGAAGATAGGTTGCTGATACAGGCAGACCTGGACAAGTTAGAGCGTTGAGCAGACTGGAACCAGATGAAGTTTAACACTTCCAAGTGTAAGGTGCTCCATCTGGGGGCAGATAACCCTCAACATATAGGCTTGAAGGTGACAGCCTGACCTGCACCACAGCTGAAAGGGACCTAGGGGTAATGATTGACCACTGGTGAGACTGCAGTTGGAGTACTGCATCCAGTTCTGGACACGGCACTTCAATAACAATGTGGAAAAACTTGAGAGGGTCCAGAAAAGAGCTGCCTGTATGCTCAGAGACTTGCAAGGCAAGCCATATGAGGAAAGGCTGAGGGACCTGGGCCTCTTTAGCCTAAAGAAGAGAGGGTTGAGAGGGGACTTGATAGCAGCTTACCACTATATAAGAGGAGTGCATCAAGAGCTCGGTGAACAACTGTTCACTAGGGCACCCCTGAGGAAGACCAGGACCAATGGATACAAACTCTTGGAAAGCCACTTCAGGCTTAATACCAGGAAAAACTCCTTCACGGTCAGGGTGTCCAGACTATGGAATAAACTCCCTCCAGAGGTGGTGCAGTCACTTACCCTGGAGATTTTCAAGAAGAGACTGGACAGTCATCTTGCTGGGGTCACTTGACCCCAGTTGTCTTCCTGCCTAGAGTGAGGGTGGGAGGGAGGGCTGGACCCAATGATCTGCAAGGTCCCTTGCAGCCCCTAACAATCTATGAATCTATGAAACATGCACTGCAACATTTCAGTAAAGGATGCTAGATTTTTTGACAGCTTTCTCTAAACAAGTATGTATACACACACATATATAGTGTGTATAAGAATGCATCTTGTGTATATGTGTGAAAGAAAAGTTTCCATGGTAAATATTTTTGTGTTTAGAATGAAATTTGTGAATTGTAATCAAATACACACACACAATCACACAATCATGATTCATTTTAGTGTTTAATAGCTCACATTTTTTTTTAATTCAGAGAAGCACTGATACTTAAGTTCTGTTAAATATGTTTGGTCTTTTCCTGTGCGAAAATATTATCAATAATAAAAGTATTTGAATTATAAGGTAAAGAGAATTTAAATGTGAAAAATTGAATTAATTGCATGCAAAATGTAATAGTTCCCAGATCACATCATTGTATAATTCAGTTTCAGAACTGTTCTGATAAATCAATGGATTGAGATTTGGAGTCATTGTTTCTGTTAGTACAACAAATGTCTCAAAATAAGGAATCGTTTAAGGTCATATATGTTAGAAATAACTGGATTAAATTCAATCAATTCAAATTTGTGAGAGGGCTGGCAATGCATATTGGAACCAATAACTGAGAAAGGAGAAGCAGATGACAGGTATTTTTTGAAAATTAATTGTGAAAGACATATGGTAATAAATCCTACATGGAGTATTTCTTGTATCAAAACACAGAAAATAACAGCTGCCATCCATAACAATGTCCTCTGTCTTCACTTTCTGTACTGTACTTGCTCATCTTGTAGTTCCATTTAATGAGCAGGCTTGTCTAACACACTTTGCAGGAACATACCTTGGACATCCAAGGATGTGATTTCATCTCATCTGGAAAACAAATGTATTAATTTGATTTTAACAGTGTGTGGCAGAATAGCATATGCAGCCTCCCTTAAAAAAAGTCCACTGTAAATTGCTTTAGTGATTGATAAATAATCTCAATGCTGTTTATAGTGAAATTAAGCTATGCATCACTGACTTGTCATATTCAAAAACACTGCAGACTTCCAAACACACAATATTTTATACACCTCATACAAAATCACAAAAAGCAATGCAAAAACCATAACATCTCAAGAGAGCATCTGAATCTCTTCAACATTGTTCAACAGAACAGATTTTCTTTTCAAGGGGAGAACTTCCCAATTGCATAAGGAGAGAGATTATTCCTACTGGGTATTATTAACACATTATCTGTATTCTCTCTCCAATCACTGCTCACAAAATAAATGCATGTTTACTTTCAATTGGACTAACACTACAAGTTGAAATAGAGGTAATAGTGAATTATACTATTCAGGTATTATATTTTATTTCTGTCTTGGTTTATTGGAATTATGCTTAAAATGGACCTTAATTCACCTTTTAGATACCTGATTTTTGCGATTTGATATATGATAATTTTAGCCTAAACTTAAAGATTTCCTTGTATTATGCATTTTGTTAGGTGCTGTTCAAGTGAGGCAACACACTCAATGGTTCCTTCTCAGCTCTGATAGTAGGCCTCAGAATTGTCAAGATATTTGCTTGCTGGTGAACCAAATAATATACCTATATCTTAGATGAGACAAACATTTTAGAGCTAGATAGAACCATTTTCTTAAGCCATTTTCTTTTAAATCTGGGGAAAAAAATAATGACTTGCAAACTAGCAAACCCTAAAATGATTCTATGATGCCATTATGATGCTAAAAGTTTTATTTCTGAAAGCATCCTTGCCCATTTTAACATTTTTAACACAGTCCATGAGAAATGTGCGCTATTTGTATTTACGATTAATGGGCTGCTTTCACATTGTGCAATCTTTCTGTTTCATGCATTATCATCAACAATCTTCAGTGCTCCATTCCTGAAGCTGTCCTTGTTTACTGTTGCCTAATTTTTGCAATGCTACTGGTACATGGGCTAGAAAAAGAAAAACTAATTGCTTTGTTTTTTAATAAGGTACTGCATAACTTTGAAATTTAATGGGAAAAGAACTAGATTTGAGTATCAAGTTCAGATAAACAGCATATTGATTTATAGTGATATAAGTAGTATTGCATTGATCTACATAACACAGTCTTCAGTGCATGCAACTCCAAGGTGTTAATCAAGTATTCTACGGAGTGATTATAACCTGCCTCATAACAACACAATCACACTTACAGTGCTGCATATTCATGGCTCTCATGCACTTAATGGCCAGTTGGAAACTTGGGGCATGTGTAGACGAAATGGGGGCCCTAAATTGAAGTGGTGGGCTTTTAAAGACACTGCTTCAATTAGGGCCCTATGAACCCCTGTGTTGTGCACACACCCAAACTTACCTGGCTCTCTGGTGGTGGGGAGGGGAGGAAGAGCTGCCAGTGGGCAGAGTGGTTCCTGAGCTGCGGGGGGTGGCTTCTGCTTTCCTCTGCAGCAGTGGTGGCCACCTCCCAGGCAGCATTTGCCCATAGGCACCTAGCTCAGGTGGCCCCGGGAGGCACCACAGCCACGGAGGGAAGCACCAGGCCACCGCACAGCTCAGGCAGGCAGGCAGGCTCCAGGGGGCGGAAAAAAAAAGATACCAGGCTTGCCGCTTTTCTTGGGTGAAGCTGCCTTCCTGGGCTGCTGCCAGGCTGCCTGCACAGGCTTCCTGCAGAGCCCCTGAGCTGCATGAAGCCTGGTGCTTTCCTCCATGGCTGTAGGACAGCAAACTAAAACTCCTCAGAAGATTTTCAGTTTGCTGCATCCCAAGTCATTTAAGGCGCATTATGCCACCGAATTTGCTACAGTGGCTGGGATTACTGCTCCATAAACCACCGATGCGTGCAAACACCGACACCATTAAAGCGGTGCAAAAGCATTTAATCTGCTTTAAAGTGCCGTGCATACATGCCCCTTGTTTCATTTGCACACAGCCTTGGACTCTTTTGAGAGATTTCCTTACTTGGGATAGAGCTCTCTCACACAGACCCTGACTTAGAGTCTCTGATTTTTTTCCACCATCACTGTGCTCAAGCTTTTCTGGGACTAGAAACTAAGTAAGAAGGGATGTGGAAACTATTAGGATTGTTCATTGATCTCTGAAATACAAGCAGGAACATCGCAGTGTGAAGGGCAAAAAGCTTAGATGGGCCAATATTTTGAGCATGAATATGAAGTGTTTGGAGGGATTTAAGCTGTACAAATGAACCGTATTGATCTAATCAAAAGAGACACTGATTGACTTTTGAAAGCCATCAGATAAGGTCCTAGTCTCCGTTGCGTGGGAATAACTGAGATAAGGGAGAACATGCTTTGTAATATCAGCCTCCATTTTCTACCAACTCTTTCACCAAAGGAGCATGGCCTGCCTCCCAAACCCCTGGAAGTAGCTACTGGGGCCTACTTAGCTGGTGGATACTGTGAAGTTTGTATGCATGTGAGAGAGAAGGTCCACAAGAGGAAAGGAACATCTGTGCTGTGCCAGTACTTATTGACTATGTTTTTCCATCTGGGCTCTGATCTAATCCATCTGTAGACAGCACAAGCCCTGCCTGAACCATGCTTTAAGGGGCTCCCTTAGTGGGAGTGCTCTAAAGGGCAGATACAGGCCACAGAAGTTTCAGGCTTCATTAATTTGTGATGCTTTCCTCCTCAGGTTTTGTAGGAGGAAATTCAGCAGGTTCTTCTGCCTCCAGCTCCATGGCAGTACAAGCCTATTAAGCTCCAAAAAAAATAAAATAAAAATAAAGGTTTCTGCATGGGCAATAGAATAAGGCAGGAGAGGAAGCAAGACTTCCTAGCCATGCAAGGCTGCTAAGCCTTCAGAGAGAAGGGGCATTGTCTAGTGCAGGGGTTTTCAACCTTTTAAAATAAGTATATGCCCGGTAGACCCCTTTTTAGTAAGTGTACCTCGGGAGGGAGGGGGGTGGCGAGTGGCCAGACGCAGAGCGGGGGTGTGGTGCGCAGCGGCAGCACAGCGTCTGTGAGGCCCTGCTCCTGTGAGGCAGCAGTGCGGGGTGGCGGTGCTCTGTCCCTGTCCACCCCCGCATACCACCTGGGACCTTTCAAAGTACCCCCAGGGGTACATGGACCCCTGGTTGACAACCCCTGGTCTGGTGGATAAACCTAAGAACCATGAGTCAGGATATCTGGGTCCTATTTCCAGCTCTGCTACAGACTTGATGTGATAATGTGAGCAAGCTCTGTGTTTTAGTTTCTTCATCTGGAAAACGTGACTTATAAGAATTATTTACCTCAAACATGCAATGAGGATTAGTTAATATTTTCAACAGTTTTGTTATGCATGTATGAAAACTATGAACAAAGAATGGTCTTGTTTGATTTTTACATTATGGGTGAAAGCACAGACAAGTTTGAAGAGCTATGGCTTTGCATGTCAAGCAGAAGCAGTCCTCAGCATGTGGGGAAAATGGCAGTGAGAAACCTAGTATTAGGCATCTGGGACAGAAGTCCAGCATCCCCTCTGTGTGTGGGCTAAAATAGACACAAGCCACTATCACAGATAATGGCAGCTTGTAGGCACTAGCAAAGGAGCAACTAAAATCCATTTTGCTTAGGCAAGAATCTCTAGTCTGATATTTATGTGTCTGTCACAGGTGAAAAGTGTTTACTATGAATTATCCAAGAGGAAAAGGAAGGTGTAAGCTGAGGGGTTCCATGACCTGTCAGAGACTAGTTCAGACAACATTTTGAACATTAAAAATCACTGTAAATCCCAGATCAGTTTCTTACCTGGTCTAATGGATTTCTGCTACTCACTTGGGTATATGCCCTTTTCTATGATTACTTGAGACCCGTGTTTGCAGCAGGGGGAAGGGTGTGTGCAAAGTGGACAGTGTGGAACCAGAGCAAGCCAATAAACAGTATACGGTTTTAGGGATTTAAAATCACTGTTATCACTCTGAATCTGTTTTCAGGGTTAAAGACTTCCATCTTCATAAAACAGATGGCACAATCAGCTCTGTTAATATTTTCACTGCACATCTGTAATGTTAGCAGTTTCGATAAAGTATCCTTTCTAAGAATACTTCCAGAGCTCCTTGCAGATACAGTATAATACTTGTACATGTCCTCCATCAAAAGAGGTGGGAAACACAATGGAATCTTTAACTTTCTGTCTTTGAGAAATAGGACACGTCTGACTACCCAATTGTAAGCCAAATGCAAGTAGTTCTGCAAATAATATGGGTTACATTTTACCGCAAACTTAGGTGCAGCTTTTCAGTTTTCTTTTGTGGAACACGAATTTGGAAGTTGTGGGTTTGGTTAAGTCAAATGCTGATATTCCTCGTGCTCTGAAGCCCTAAAATAAACTACAAAGTTAAAGTGTCTGATAAATACTAAAGAAAATAGAAGCCACCTAAACGTTATGTTAGTCTTTTAATGTTTGACAACAAAAAAGTAAGTGGTAAAGCTTTACGTAAATGTATTCTATCATTAAAAAATTTCTTTTCAAACAAGAGCTTCTGTCAGAAGTGTCTTAATTTCTTATCACAGAATTTCATCCACACAAGGAGCAATAAATAATTCATGTTGCTAGCTCTTTGTTGTGTGTCCCTGAACTGCACAGAGCTGGAAGGCTGACAGCTGTGTCAGGACAAGCACCAAAGATCTGACATGACAAGTGACTAACAAGTTTCTTTCAGTCTATAGTGAAAGAAGACAATGGCACAAAGTGCAAAAACGAAATCTTGAAACAAAATGAAACTGTTTCTTTCTCTTTACCTAAGTGTTTGCAATGAGCTTATTTCCGACCCATAACCTCTGGTCATTTTATAATACTGCCCAGCCCCCTTTACGCCTCACATTCGCCTGGCCATTTACGCCTGTCCACGGATCAATATGAGCAATTCTTGGAGAAATACGATGTCTCCATGACAACCAAGCCACAAATTCTCAGTGGAAAGCAGTGAGACCAGTAGTGAAATCTCCAGAGGTTTTCAGACCTATAAGGCAAGATGTCTTAAAATGCAGGAATGGACAGAGAGCGAAGCCAGAGTAATTCATTGTTTATTACCACTTTAATTATGTCAGATGGACAGAATGTAACTCACTTTTTTAAGTTTAGATTCTTTATCAACACATGTTTTCCCAATCAATATTCACCTCCTGACAGTTTGGCTTCCTTTTCTTTATTTCATATTTGTTTGTGGTAGCCAGAAATATGTATTCTAAATTCCCATCCAACCCTGGGTACATTTTACCACCCAAAACAACTTAAATGAAAGGTGAATTAAAATCATCTTTCGGCAGAGGGAGCACTACATTAATTCTTCCTTGAACCATTTAGAACTTTTAACCTGACATTCTTCGCCACTTCTCTCCAGAACAGATTACAGTAAGACTATACCCCTTTAAAAAACCTTTTACAGTTCTAGAAAGGTCTATAGACATTTACTGAAGGATGTGTAAAGCAGTACCATAGGTGGTTTGATGTAGCTGAAGTGAGAAATTAAACTTGTCTCTTTACCGGTGTGGATTATCTACGCCTCTTAAATCTCATGCAGCATTGTTGTAAGGTAGTGGGACCGAACCAAAGTGCCTTGAAAATGCACATGGATTTACAATTCATTGATTTCAATTATTCTAAAATATACCATTGTTCATTTCTGTGGAAAAGATGAAAAGGAAATGTAGTTCAAATCAGGTACATGACAGCAGTTCAACTCCCAAGGAATTTTGCAGGAGTGGAGTGCGCTGAAATATAATCCCCTAGCCATGGGTCCTATCTGGGTTCTGAGATGACTTTGGGGACCTGACATGGATTTCAGACTGCACCCTTTCACTGAAAATTAAATCTCAGCTGTGCTCCTTGGGGAAGGATCAGGGGACTGTTGGCAGCTGCCCCCTGTCAGCGCAGGCTGCAAGATTTGGAAATCTCTTAACTAAGCTGACAGGCCGCAGAGAGGATGAATCAAAAATATGATACACGGATCAGCACACAAAGATGCAAGAGGGTACAGAGAAACCAGATAAAGAAGGAAAGGAAAATATCAAGTGAAAAAATGATGTTTAACTCTTTCATTAATGACTACTGTGTCACATTACATATGTGTCCATGTGTGAGGCAGACATAGCTTGCCTGGCTTTTTTTTTTTTCATTCACACTCTGTGTCTTTAATCAACTGCAACTGGAACCACTTTAAATTTAATTGCCCCTTCTTGAGATTTATTTAGCAAACTTCTTGTTATTTCATATACAGCAAGATGAAGACAAATATCATCACCCCTAGAAGAGATGCACCTAATGGATCTGTATGCAATGAAACAATTCAGTGTTGAGAACCATTAGTTAAAATGTCTATAGTGAGTTGATTTGAAAAAAAAAAAGAATCAAGTTATAAAATTAGCAATTTGCATTTTGCCAGGTATAATATAATAATAAAAAATAATAATATTTGCATCTGGATGCCTGTTTTTTTATCCAACTACAGTAGGTACAGTACTCCTAATTTTTCATACCCTTGGCCTACCTTCAAAGGGTCAGACCTCATACATATATTAACTAGGAGAATTAGTCCAAAACTAATTATAATGAACTACTACTGTCAGTTTTATTTTTGTTCAGAAAGTCGTTATCCTTTCTAAGACCCAAATTCTTGATGAAAGAGCAAAGGATATCAGCTCCAGACTATGAACACTGGAGGTGACTATTAATTTGATATTGCAGCTGCTAAAAAAGAAAGAGCATTACAATGTGATTTTTTGTAGGCCCCAAAACTGTGTCAAATTTATCGTTTGATTCTTGGCA
Source organism: Alligator sinensis (assembly GCF_000455745.1). Taxonomy (NCBI): domain Eukaryota; kingdom Metazoa; phylum Chordata; order Crocodylia; family Alligatoridae; genus Alligator; species Alligator sinensis. Next base: position 2,247,953 of record NW_005841888.1, read on the forward strand.
GCTATCTTTAAATGGCTCTCACCTGGACTCTCAGACTCTTCCAAGACACATCTGTCAGGCATATCCTCGACTTCTTGGAAGTTTGCCGAGTTTGAGCAGCTGTCATGCTTGACCACACTGACTGGAGCTATAAAGAAGAAAAAATAGGGGGAGGAGAGTTGTAATATATTCTCAAATAAAACACTTCCCTCCTTTGTCACAATCCTTTCAATTGAGGACATACTTTGTAAACACAAATAATAAATTAAAATAAAATGGAACCTCAAAGTATTTATTGGCAGGCATATAATAGTTGAAAAATCTATAGACATTACTTTATCTGGGGAGGAGTTTGAGACATCAGTTTAAATATAATCCTTCTAAAGTGAAAAACATGATTTTTTCCCTTTACCTAAACCTGAAACAATAAAATTAATTAGCCACTTTGTTCTAGCAAAATACATCAGTAAATAGAATAAACAATCAGTGAAAAGGTCTTGTAATTATTGGAATCGGATACATGTTTTATTTTGATCTAAATTAATTTTAGTTAAATATAATAAATTAAAATGCAAATATGTGCTATATAATACCAAAACATATAATAAATTTAGTGATATATTTCAGAGCAGAGTAAAAAGCAGCATAAACTATGTCCTAGAGATTATCATTTTATTAAAAACATACCTTTTATCTAATTGCTAAGCATTTTTGAATCTGAAGAAAATATCTTCACTGAGATAGGAATATTATTTATGTGTCATTCACAGTACCTATAACAATAAATCCAATGTACATTTTCCTATAATGAAAATATGCAACAACTCTGGCCTGACTTTTTCTTGCCATGGCCAGTTATGTTTTTGTATCACCTCCGGTCTGAGCCTTTACTGACCAGGAAATACACATTACATTGGTAATAAAGGTTAATTGCACTGTTAAGATAAATTATTGCATGTTATTTCATGGGGAATACACAATAAAATATGGATCCATCTCTAACTGATGTTCTCAGGCCTTATTTCTATTGGTTGCAGTAGTACTAGATTTCAGTAAACACTGGGATTAGTACTTGAATCCTCTGTTAACTGTACAGCTAACTTAGATCTCTGTCCTGCAGACTGATCCATAGAGGTAGACCTGCACAGATGCTTCTGCATAAATTCCCTGTGGGGTTTGTTTCTGAGAACAGGGCTTTGGCCATGACTGCATGCCAGTCACTCACTTTCTGATCAATTTTGAAAAGTAAGTATTGGTTATATAGGAAGTGAATCTGCTCTATATATACTTCTCTATACAGTTTCCCAAATTAAAAGAAATCACGTAATCAGATTCGGTTAATTGTTAACAAAGCTACTGGATGCAAAATATATCTACACAGAGACCCTGTCTTTTCTATCAGTTTGCAATTTGTTATTCCAATCCTGCTATCAGCTCCATTACTCTGGACCATCCATGTGGAGCCTAATTGAATCCCATAAGGCTCAAAATCCATTGTAGGGTCAGGACTTTAAATATATAACAATAACATATGGATGGAGTAATAAAATCTGTAAAATCATACAATAACTTTCACTTTAAAAATACCACCTTTCCCTAAAAACTAAACAGATTCTGGTGCAGCTTCAGCGTTAAGACAGCAACTAACTGGCTTACACCACTTTGTCAAGCAGGGGTCAAAGAAACCAGAGAAACTTTTAATTGTGTGAAAGGTAAGTAGAATCATTAATATCCACATGGAGTAGAACTTTGTTTTTCTGGGGTTCCTCTGAAGAGGCATGGAACAGCATGGGAGGGCTTAGCTGACTTGAAAGGGGAAGAACGGCAATTAAAAAATAATGAATACTCTTGTTCACACATGAATACCTTGTACAAGTGCAAAGAGAGGTATTTGCAGAGGGCCTAGGCCTCATTTAAGCCCTCACACTAAGGGGTGCATGTGCCTTGTGGTGGCCCTATGAACAAGTTTAAATTCCAATCCTCAAATGTTAATGACAACAAAGAGCCACTGAAATTCATGTTCACAGACGGCCAACTGGAAAGGAGTGCAAATTGTTGAACCATTCTGAATCTATACTAAGCTTCACAGACACTCGTCTTTGTAGTATTTGACCAGCATTAATTCTGACTGAAATGTATCATTTTCCCCAACAACTTCATTTCAAGATGTATATTTTGTTGGTATGTGTTCCAAAATAATCAAATTGATATATAACACCACAGTGGGTTAAAATTCTTAATAGGCTAAAATGGATGCATGAGTTAATTGATGCTTTTGTTTTATGCATCATCTTGGAGGGGAGAGAGAAAATGTAAGAATAAAGAAATACATCCAGCTGTGAAGAGAGGAATTCCTTGTGTTTGTTGTCCACAAGAAATATTTATTCAGAAAAGAAATATTGGAAATTATAAGTTTGTGTTGTTGGATTTTGAAAAGAAAGCATTCTAGTGCCAAATGTAATGGAACATTATTTTCTGAAACAGTTCATCCTTTCTCTGTACTTTGCCGATGCAAGTAGTAGATTAGATTGTTTTATATAGATAAACTTGACAGTTAGAGTTGTTCAGAAGTATAGCAAGAAAGTTTCAAATACAGAATATTGTGATGAAAAGGTTAAAAAAGAGTCCCAAAACTTAAGCTGGGAACAGATGTTGCGTTTGTCCCTGGACAAGTTTTCCCTCTGTCTATCCTGGAAGAGAAGTATCCCATGATTGGTGTGTACAGGATAAAATGTTAGTACTTCTTATCCTGTGAACCTTTTCTGGATTTATCTTGGGACAATAGATATCTGAACAATTGCATTTTGTCCCAGGATAAAAAGGTTATCCTGAAACAAATACAACATAGCCTTACTGTAACTGTTTCCTATCAAAGAAAGAAACATGAGAGCTTTTGAAAAAAAGGTAACAAAACTCCACACTCTGGCCCACTGTAATTTAAATGGACACCTGCTGGAGCTCATGATTTCACAGGAACAGAGATGTATTTTGAGAGCAGCAGAGTATGGACCCTGGACTTCAAAAAAGCAGACTTTGACTCCCTCAGGGAACTGATGGGCAGAATCCCCTGGGAGGCCAGTCCGAGGGGGAAAGGAGTCCAGGAGAGCAGGTTGTGTTTTAAAGAAACCTTACTGAGAGTGCAGGAACAAACCATCCCAATGTGCAGGAAGACTAGCAAATGTGGCAAGTGACCAGCGCATGAGGGATGAAATCAGGAAGGCCAAAGTGCAATTGGAGTTTCAGCTAGTAAAGGACAAAGAGGATAACAAGAAGGTTTGCTACAAATATGTCAGCAACAAGAGAAAGGTCAGGGAAAGTGTGGGTCCCTTACTGAATGGGGGAGGAAACCTAGTGACAGATGATGAGGAAAAGGCTGACATACTCAATGTCTTTTTTATTTCAGTCTTCACAGGCAAGGTCAGCTTCCAAACTACTGCACCAGGAATCACAGTTTGGGGAGGAGGTGAGCAGCCAACAGTGGTAAAAGAACAGGTTAGGCACTATTTAGAAGGGCTGGACATGTACTAGTCCATGGGGCTGGATGCAATGGGTATGAGGGTGCTGAGGGAATTCGCTGATGTGATTGCAGAGCCACTGGCCATTATCTTTGAAAACTCATGGCGATCAAGGGAGGTCTCAGATGATTGGAAAAGAGCAAATATAGTACCCATCTTCAAGAAAGGGAAGAAGGAAGATCTAGGGAAGTACAGATCAGTCAGCCTCACCTCAAACCCCGGGAAAATCATGGAACAGGCCCTCAAAGAATCCATTTCTAAGCACTGGGAGGAGAAGAAAGTGATCAGGAGGGAGTCAGCATGGATTCACCAAGAGCTTGACCAACCTGATTGCCTTCTATGATAGCATGACTGGCTCTGTGGATGTGGGGTAAGCAGTGGACATGATATAGCTTTACTTTAGCAAGGTTTTTGATATAGTCTCCCACAACATTCTTGCAAGCAAGTTAAGGAAGTATGGGTTAGATGAATGGACTGTAAGGTGGATAGAAACCTGGCTAGAGCCTTGGTCTAGTTGGCAGCTGGTATCAAGTGGAGTGCCCCAGGGGTTAGTCCTGGGACCATTTTTGTTCAATATCTTCAATAACAATCTGGAAGATGGGATGGATTACACCCTCAGCAAGTTCACAGATAACACCAAACTGTGGGATGTAGTAGATATGATGGAGGGTAGGGCTAGGATTCAGAGTAACCTAGACAAATTAGAGGACTGGGCCAAAAGAAATCTTATGAGGTTCAACAAGGCCAAATGCAAAGTCCTGCACTTAGGATAGAAGAATCTCATGCACTGCTACAGGTTTCGGACAAACTGGCTAAGCAGAAGCTCTGCAGGAAAGGACCTTGGGGTTACAGTGGACAATAAGCTGAATATGAGCCAACAGTGTGCCTTTGTTGCCAAGAAGGCTAACAGCAGTAAGAGCATTTCCAGCAGATTGAGGAAAGTAATTATTCTCCTCTCTTCTGCATTGGTGAGGTGACACCTGGAATATTGTGCCCAGTTTTGGGCCCCTGACTACAGAAAGGAGTGGACAAGTTGGAGACAGTCCAATCGAGGGCAACAAAAATGGTTTGGAGGCTAGGGCACATGACTTATGAGGAGACGTTGAGGGAACTGGGTTTATTTAGTCTGCAGAAGAAAAGACTGAAGGGAGATTTGATATCAGCCTTTAACTATCTGAAGGTTGGTTCCAAAAAGGATTGAGCTAGACTGTTTTCAGTGGTGACAGAGTGAACAGAACAAGGAGCAATGGTCTCAAGGGGGCAGCAAGGGGGGTTTAGGCTGGATATGAGGAAAACATTTCTCACTAGGAGGGTGGTAAAGCACTGGAACAGGTTACCTAGAGAGGTTGTGGAACCTCTATCCTTAGAGGGTTTTAAGACTCGGATCAACAAAGCCCTGGCTGGAATGATCTAGTTAGGGTTCGTTCTGCTTTGAGCAGGGGGTTGGACTAGATGACCTCCTGAGGTCCCTTCCAACCCCAATTTTCTTTGATTCAATGATCTTGTCACTCAGAAGGTTTTCATGGATGTGGCATTACTAACACTGTCATATGGACAGGCACAAACAGGACACTTGCATGTCTCTGCACTCTGTGGCACTACAGAACTGTGGCTAGAGAGTTACAGGCTAGGAACAGACATTAAAAAACCCTGAGCCTGAATTGATTCTATCTTTGCAGGTTAGTCTAACCTGCCTAGGTTGAACTGGTTTGAAACTGCACAGACATTCCTCCTGGACTAAAAAATTCAGGCACATTTCTGCAGTGGCTCAGGCTAGAAGTCAGGGGGCACCAGAGCAGCCCTCCCTTCCCATCCACAGTGCAGAGCAGAGGGAAGGAGGGGCATGGCCAGGCCCCGGCAGGAGGCTCTGATTAGGGAGGGATGTAAACCCCCACCCTGCCTGCACTATCCCAGGCTTTTGTCTGCTTGCTGCTCAAGGGGTGGGAGTGTTGCCAGCCCCCAGCATTCTGAGGCAAAGCAGGGTGTGTGCAGTGCATGCATATGTTGGTGATACTGAGCTTTTCATAGATTCATAGATTCTAGGGTCAGAAGGGACCTCAGTGGGCCATCTAGTCCAACCCGCTGCCCCTGGCAGGCAAGAAAAGGGTCACCAAACCTGGGATCATGTGATCCCAGCCAGGTGCCTGTCCAGTCTCTTCTTGAAGACCCCCAAGGATGGGGTGAGCACCACCTCCCTTGAAAGCCCATTCCAGATCTTGGCAACCCTGATCATGAAGAACTTTTTTCTAATGTTCAGTCTAAACTTACTTTCCAGTAGCTTATGGCCATTGTTCTTTGTTGTTCCACGGCGTGCCCTGGTAAATAGATCATCGCCTACTTCATGTTGCTCTCCCCTTATGAATTTGTACATCACCACAAGGTCCCCTCTCAGCCTTCTCTTGGAGAGGCTGAAAAGGTTAAGGTCCCTTAGCCTTTCCTCATAGGGCCTTCCCTGCAGGCCTCCAATAAGATGAGTGGCTCATCTTTGGACCCTCTCCAGGTTATCCACATCCTGCTTGAACTGCGGCATCCAGAAATGGACCCAGTACTCCAGCTGCGGTTTGACCAGTGCCATGTAGAGAGTGAGAATCACCTCCCTGGACCTGTTTGTGAAGCACCTACAGGTGCATGACAAGGTGTGATTGGCTCTGCTGAATACTTCATCACATTGATAACTCATGTTTATCATGGAGTCAACAGTGACTCCAAAATCTCTTTCTGCCTCAGTGGTGCTGCCCCCCAGCCTATAGCTATGATGGCAGTTCTTTCTCCCTAGATGCAGCACCTTGCACTTATCCTTATTGAATTGCATCCTGTTGCTCTCTGCCCACTTCCCCAACCTGTCTAGGTCAGCCTGGATCTGGATCTTTTCAATCTCCCTCTCCCTGCTTCTGCATACTGTTTGCAAACCTGACAGGCAAGGGAGCCATCAGGGAGCTAATAACACAGTGTTTATCAGCACGTCAACAAAACAAAAGTCTCTCATTCTCCTTCAGCATGACAAGAAGCTGAGGGTCTCTATAGGAGGACTCAGGTGCTTGTACACTAATACCAGGAGCATGGGGAACAAGCAGGAGGAGCTAGCCCTCCTGCTCTCCAGTGGGCATTACGACCTAGTAGGGATTATGGAGACCTGGTGGGACTTCTAACATGACTGGAGCATAGCCATAGAGGGCTATGCCTTGCATAGAAGGAACCAGGCAGGGAAGAAAGGTGGAGGTGTAACTCTTTATGTGAAGGAGCAGTGAAGGAGTTTTGAAGAGACAGGAGCCCAGGAAGGGTGGCTGTGCCTTAAGGAAATGATCCTTCGGGCACAGAGGGAGATGATCCCAATGTGAGGAAAAAGAGGGAAAGGGGCCAGGAGGCTTCCTTGGCTGACCAGAGAAGTCCAGGGCAGCCTGCGGACTAAAAGGGAAGCATATAAAAAGTGGAAACAGGGAGAGATCACCAAAGAGGAGTATACCTCCTCTGCTCGCACTTGTAGGGAGGCAGTTAGACGGGCCAAAGCTACCATGGAGCTGAGGATGGCATCCCAAGTAAAGGATAACAAGATATTGTTTTTTAGATATATAGGGAGTAAAAGGAAGGCCCAGGGTGGAATAGGACCCCTACTAAATGGGCAGAAGCAATTGGTGACGGACAGGGGGGACAAGGCTGAACTCCTCAACGAGTTCTTTGCCTCAGTGTTCCTAAGCGAGGGGCAAGACAAGGCTCTCACTGGGATTGTAGAGAGGCAGCAGCAAGGCACCAGACTGCCATGCATAGACCCTGAGATGGTGCAGAGTCACTTGGAGGA
>NW_005841888.1:2256664-2336270 GCF_000455745.1 Alligator sinensis
TTTCCTGCCTATGCAGGGGGTCGGACTCGATGATCTATTGAGGTCCCTTCCAACCCTAGCATCTATGAATCTATGAATCTACACCTCCTTGGAGGCCGACATTGGCTCCAAAGAAGAATGGCTTAAAACCTTCTGGGTCAAGCTGGGGGAGGGGGGAATGGGGGGTGGCAATACAGACCTAACTGTAGGTGTATATTACAGACCACCAGACCAGGGGGAGGAACTTGATTTACAGTTTGCCTGAGAACTGACAGAGGCCACATGTGCATGGGACATCATTATCATGGGTGACTTCAATTATCCAGACATCTCCTGAGAGGAACAGTTGGCCAAGTCAGACAAGCCACGTTCCTTCCTGACCTGCATCGAAGAGCTCTTCCTGGCTCAGGTGGTGCACGGGCTAACCAGAGGAAATGCTCTCTTAGATTTGGTCCTGGCCATAGGAGAGGACTTGGTGACTGACTTAAGTATAGAGGGTAGCCTGGTTGACAGTGACCATGAAACCGTCATGTTCACTGCCCATCACAAGGCAGACAAATCAGATAGCAGGGCTGAAGTTTTGGATTTAAAAAATGCAAATTTCAACAAGCTCAGGTCACTGGTAGGGGTAGTGCTGCGGGATCAGGGACTGAAGGCGAAAGGTGTACATGAAGAGTAGTTGTTTTGTAAGGATACGATCTTTGAAGCAAAAAAGAAGTCCATTTCCATGTGGAGGAAAGGTATCAGAAGGGTACCTCTTGGCTAAACAGAGAAATCACGATCCTCCTAAGAAAGAAGAAAGAGGCGAACAAACAATGGAAGCTTGGGGGAGGCCCCAAAGAGGACTATACAATAACGGCCCGCATCCCCCCGCCCGAGGGGCAGGAAGTCAGCAGGGGTCATAGGATCTCAGCAAGATAAGCATCCAATTTACTCTTGAAGGTGTTCAATGTAGGTGCTTGAACCACTTCCGATGGCAGGCTGTTCCAGACCTTGGGGGCTTGGACAGTAAAGAAGTTCTTCCTTATGTCCAGCCTGAAACGGTCTTGCAGTAGTTTATAACTGTTTGACCTCATCTTCCCTTGGGGCGCTCTGGTGAACAAATGTTCCCCCAGATACTGGTGGTCACCCCTGATAAACTTATAGGTGGCCATCAGATCACCCCTGAGCCTGCGCTTTTCCAGGCTAAAGAGCCCCATGGTCTCAGCCTGTCATCATAAGGTCTGTTTTCCTGACCTCTGATCATGTGTGTGGCTCTTCTCTGGACTCTCTCAAGCTTCTCCACTTCCTTTTTGAATTGTGGAGCCCAAAACTGGACGTAGTACTCCAGCTGCGGCCTCACCAAGGCCGACTACAATGGCAGAATGATGTCCCGGGATTTGCTTGAGAAGCATCTATGGATGCAAGCCAGCGTTTTGGTCACTTTACTAGCCGCAGCATCGCATTGAACTTAAATTAGCAATGGGAATCAAGGACAACAAGAAGTCCTTCTTTAGGTATGTAGGGAACAGGAGGAAAACAAATGGGAATGTGGGGCCATTGCTCAACAACTCAGGACAGCTGGTTGCTGACACTCAGGAGAAAACTTAACTCCTGAATGACTACTTTGTTTTGCTATTTTATGAGGCAAAGGGGAAAATCATGCCAGATAGGGTACCAAATGAGCAGGGCAGGAATGACTGCCTTCCTATTATTGCCGTAGAACTGGTGTGTGACCAGTTAAAGGAATTAGACATATATAAATCAGCAGGACTGGATGAACTCCATCCAAGAGTGCTGAAGGAGCTGGCCGAAGTCATTGCAGAAGTCATCTCTAGCGAAACTTTTCCAAAACTCTGGAGAGATCCCTGAGGACCAGAAGAGGGCCAATGTTGTGCCCATCTTCAAGAAGGGGAAGAGGGAGGAGCTGGGTAACTATAGGTCAGTTAGCCTAACTTCTATCCCAGGGAAAATCCTGGAAAAAAATCACTAAGGAGTGTATGTGCGATAGGCTTGCAGAAGGTAGGATTCTGAACGACTACTAGTATGGCTTTGTCTGGGCAGGTCTTGTCTTACCAACCTCATCTCATTTTATGATCACGTAACTCACCACCTGGAAAACAGTGAAGAGGTTGAAACTGTATGCCTTGATTTCCAAAAACCCTTTGATCTGGTATCCCATGATGTTCTCATGAGAAAATTGGAGAATTGTGGGCTTAACTGCAAGACAGTTATTTGGGTATGAAACTGGATGCAGGGTAGGACCCAGATAATCCTAATGAATGGATTTGTGTCATCCTGGTGAGAAGTGTCCAGTGGTATCCCACAGGGGTCGGTGCTTGGTTCATTACTTTTCAACATCTTTATCAATGATTTGGTTGTGGGGGTAAAGAGCTCACTGGCCAAGTTCACGGATGATGCCAAGTTATGGGGAAGCATGGTCATACTTAAAGATAGGCTACAGATACGGGTGGATCTAGATAGGCTCGCAAGTTGGGCGAGTCGAAACCATGTGAAGTACAATATTGAGAAATGTAAAGTGATCCATCTGGGGACGAACAACCCCCTCCATACCTACAGGCTTGGTGGTGCTGAACTGACCAACACCACAAATGAAAAGGACCTGGGGGTAATAATAGACCACAGTATGAATATGAGCCAGAAATGGGATGCTGTAGCCAGCAGGGCAAACAATACTCTGGCAGACATCAATTGATGCATCTCCAGTGAACCCAAGGAAGTGATTCTCCCACTGTATTTGGTATTGGTGAGACTGCAGCTGGAGTACTGCATCCAGTTCTGGGCACCACACTTTAACAAGGATGTAGTAAAGTTTGTGAGAGTCCAGAGACGGGCCACCCACATGATCAGACTTGCATGGCAAGCCATACAAGGAAAGGCTGAGGGACCTGGGACTCTCCAGCTTGAAAAAGAGAAGGCTGAGAGGGGACTTGGTAGCAGCTTACTGCTATATCAGGGGAGTACATCAAGGGCTCAGTGAATAATTGTTCACCAGGGCACCCTTGGGAAAACCAGGGGTAATGGTCACAAACTCCTGGAAGACTGGTTCAGGCTCAACATTAGCAAAAACTTCTTCACAGTTAGAGTGTCCAGACTGTGGAATAAGTTCCCTCCAGAGGTGGTGCAATTGCCTACCCTGGAAATCTTCAAGAGGAGACTGGACAGTCACCTTGCTGGGGTCACCTGAACCCAGCTGTCTTTCCTGGCTGGTGCAGAGGGATAGACCCAAGCCCCCAGCTTTTTCCAAGGAAGGAATAGAGGGACATTACCAGCTGAGCTGTTGATTAGCTCCAAAAAGTCCTATGCAGACGCTGTTTTGTCTGCCTGTCCTATTGAAATTGAAGACACACACAGATTCCTCGGCATTAGCTAGTATACCACATAGTGTCATAGCTTCATAGTTGTTAGGGGCTGGAAGGGACCTTGTAGAACATTGGGTCCAGCCCCCCTGCTTGTTCAAATTCAGTCTGCCAATGGTCAGCCATGGTAAATCCGCACTCTCCCTCAGTATTTTCTCGCTGGACAAGTTGAACTAGGGTCTGTGGGGCTGGGGTCAGTACTGTGGGAGATGGGAGGGAGAGGGGCAGGGAATCCTTGCTTCAGCAGCGAGCAGTGAAGTGGGTAGGGGGAAGCAAGGCAGACCCTCATGTGCCTGCAGTCTCCACCTGAGCTATGGTGAAGGAGAAGAGGGGTGGGGCCAGCCCTGTTCTTTGGAGCAGAGAGCACAGCCCAGCCCAGGGCTGCAAAGCATCTGGGATACTGGGGGACTCTGGTTTAACTTAAATCAGGAAGGGGTTTGGGACTGACATTGCATAAACTAGTTTGACTTAAATCAGTTACGTCTGATAGTACATTCAACCAGGTTTATCTTAAATCAGTTTTAGCCATTTTGAAACTGTTTGATGTGCACTGAACTTATGTGCTGTTACAGGTTTAAACCAGTTTCTGATCAAATCAGTTTATGTGTAAGATCTGTCTCTAGCCACAAAGTCACCTCAAAGGTGTGCTCTCCAGCCATGAGGCAACAGGGGGCTACTCCTTGAGGCCCCCACCCCAGGGGAGCCCAATCACTGACAGCCTATCCCTTACCCTGCCAGGGAAGGGTACAGGCTATTAATGATCAGCTAGCAGCTGCTGAAAAGCAATGGCTGCCATTGGCAACCCTCACCTCTACAAGCAGAATCGCCTTACCCTGCCATGTAGCACATGTAGTGCTGCTGCCAGAGCCCCAGCTCTTGCCAGGGCTCTTGCAGTGGCAGTGTGAATTCCATGAGCCTCACTCTCACCCTAACCCTTCCTCCCCACTCAATCCCTGCCAGTGGAGTTAGCCAGTGGGGTGTGGAAGGGGCTAGAGTTGGAGTCAAGGCCAAGCAATATCAACAAGACCTGTTCAGAATTGGACCACTGATACAATCACCTGTATAGAACAGTCATGTTCAACCTATGGCCTGCAGGTTGGATCTGGCCCGTGGGGACATGTTATCTCCTTTATGAGGTTCCCTATGGGTCCAGAAATTCAGTGGCAGAGGAGTGGTGGCAGGATCCCACCTGCGGTGGCAGGAGAGGAGTGGGAACATTACTTGGTTCAGCTCCCAGAGCTATGGCAATTAACATTGCCACAAATACCCTGCTACAAAATATCCAGATTCTTGGGGAGTCCCACAGATGCGATCTGGCCTTCATGTTGGGTCACTTTGCAGATGGATCTAGTGTGCGTGGGGTTAGGCTGGTGCATGGGATTGCTTTGCAGCTGGATCAAAGTGTGGGGCTGGGATGGGCTGCTGTACACAGTCACTCTGAGGATGAATCTGGCACAGGGGGTTGGGCCAGTATGTGGGTGATTCTGAAGCTGGATTCGGAATATGGGGTCACATTTGTGGACCAAACCCATGTGCTGACCCCACAATGGACCTACCTATTACTCATCCAGCCTGTGGGGCCAGACACATTGAGCACCACTTGTATAGAGCAGCTCAGAGAGCAGCTAAATGGTGCATTTTGATCTTGCTTGTAAACTTGGTAAATGGATTTAGAGATGGAGAATCTTAATATCACACCAGCTGCAGTTAGGACTGTACGAAATTTTGCCAAGCATTTCATTTTGAAGATGTTTTGATGTGTTTCAAGCTAGAAACAGCGAAATCAAAATGAAACAAAATGTTTCAAAGCAGCTTTGAAACAAAATGAGGGCACGTGAAATATTTTGAAAGTTTTGAAACATTTTGTGTTTTGAAGCAGTCCGGTGGCAGGAGGCAGGGGAGAGCCAGGGCTGCACTCTGAGCAGCTACACAGCCCCATGGAGCTCAGCCCGGTGGTGGGAGGTGGAGTTTATCCCTGGAGCTCTCCCTCTCCCGCCACTGGGCTGTGCTCCGACTGGCTCTGCCAGCCCCATGGAGCTCAGCCCGGCGGCGGGAGGCGGAGTGCAGCCCAGGCTCTCCCCACCTCCTGCCACTGGGCTGCTCTCCGAGTGGCTCTGCAGCCCAATGGAGCTCAACCCAGAGGTGGGAGGCAGGGAGAGCCAGGGCTGTGCGCTCTGCGTCCTGCTGCCGGGCTGAGCTCCATGGGGCTGGAGCTGGTTGGAGTGCAGCCTGGCAGCGGGAGATGGGGAGAGCCAGGCTGCACTCTGACCAGCTCAGCCAGCCCCACAGAGCTCAACCTGCCCCCCCAGCACTGCTGGACTCTGCCCGGGGGTGCGGGCCCCTAGACTGCACGCTGGATGACAGGAGGCTTTCGCTGCCAGCAAGTGTCACGTGTTTTGCTTTGAACACTTTGAGGTGCAGTTTCCCAGAAACATCTGCACCTATCTCCTTGAATCTTGGCAGGCTTCATGCCCTGAGAAGGGGCTACCAACCCTAGAACTTGCATCTGAATCAGGCAGCAAATGACAAAGTTTTAGGCATTTTCATGATTCCCCATTATAGCCTATGGGAGAAATGTCGAAACGGCAAAACAGTTTTGCCAAAGTGAAATGGAACAGCGCTTTGAAAAAAAATGAAATGAAACACTGTCCCTTCGAAATGGTGAAATGGATGTTGAAATGAAATGATGTTGTTTCATACATCCCTAGCTGCCATGTCATCAGCTGCTTTCTCCGCAAGTGTTGCATAGAACAGGAAACAAAATTGGTCCAAGAGCCCAACATTGCTTTCCTACATTCTAGATGAAATAGTCAGAGAGGTTAGCATCAATCCTTACTCTGCCACTCATTCCTTTATGGAGCTGATACAGGAAAATTTCAGCCCATCTGAACCAACCCAAGAACCTCCTCATTCAGGTTAACTGACTGTATCAAGGACTTTGTTGATGTTAGTGAACACATAGAAAGATCATATTTCTGTTCGCAGCATTTCTTTTGGATTTGTCCGACAAAAAAATTCATGTTTGTCGGCATCTTCCAGAGCAGTTAAATAAAGAGCATTTGAGCTAGCAATTTACTAGCAGTTTCTAACAAGATCCCTAGCAGTTGGTACATTCTGCCTGATCTCCTTTTTCCTTTGTATATGTTGATTATGGTAACATCTTTGAGTTCCCTTTTCCCAGATATGTCAGATGACCCTATGGATACTCTCAGTCGGGGCTTAGTTTGACACACTGACTTCTGCTAGAACATCAGGACCTGAATCTTTGCTATTGTTTAACCTCTGCTCAGCATCCAGATCTTCTTCCAGAGTAGGTTCATGGTCTAAGAGGTTCATATGTCATATCTGAGTACAGCACCATGAGTACATTAGACAGAATATCCAACAAGTCCTCAAAAAGCTGCTGCCAGGGTGCTGACAAGGTCAACAATCAGCAGATGACCATTAGTTCCCTTCACTGATATTGCTCTATCATGAGCAGGTCCATACACATCCCTTAGCTATATGTAAAACTGCTGCATGTAAGATGCCTTAGCTTGCTGTTGTGGTTCACCTGCTTTGACATTCTATCTTGCCCTGTATTTGACAGAGTCAACACAAACTTCACAACAAATCTCTCATTAATCCTGCAGATGGACATGGGAAGCAGGATTATTACAGTTTTCAAATTACCATCCTCTTTGTATATAACAGTTTTTGGATAGCTTCATTAGTTATGTTGACCTAGTCCTGGTGATGCCAGGTCACAAAACCAGGTGTTTGCTCCAGTGACACAATACAGAAAGTTCTGAATAAAATTTTACAGCATATCAACAGGTTTGAGCAGAAAACCAGGAGTCAACCTTTCCTAATGTATAATCCTGCAAGAACGTGTTTACATGCTAGTTGATTCTATATTCACCCTTCATTGAAACTTATCTGCAATGATGTGGCATTTCAGATGAATTTTTTGAATTATCTTTAAATGAGTCATCTGATGATCTGTCCACTCAAATGATGTAAATAGACTAGGGGTGCACCAATAAAATGTTTTTGACTGATACTGATGGCCCATTATTAACAAGGCATTTTGGCCAATAGTGATCCAATTGCTGATATACAGCCTAACAGCTTGGAGAGTAGTGGTCAACTCAGTAAGTCTGTGGGGGCCAAGGGCATGGGGGGGACAGATTGAGGCCCCCCCATGGTGAGGGAGAAGGTGGGGCTAGAGCAGGGGCAGGGCATAGGATGGATCCACAGGCAGCTTGTCCAGAGGGTGTGGAGGGGAGGAGGGTGGCTCCCCATGCTGAACGCACCCTTGGCGGAGGCATGGGGGGCATGTGCCCCCTGGATTTGTGTACGGGGGAGGATGGGTTTCCCACTGTGGCCTCTTCCTGGGGGAGGGGCTGGGCTGGAGCTGTGCTTGGGGTGTGTGGGGGCAGGGCGGGCGGTGGCGGTGCTGGGAGAATGGGTTACGGGGTGAGCTACAGCCACCCTAAAGTTCACTGTAGCCCCTCTGTAGTCCCCCCTCCTAGTGCTGCTGCCACCTGCCCTGCCCCCACCAACCGCAAGTGCAGCCCTGGCCCACCCCCATATTTGGAAGAAGCCAGTGCAGCCCCCAGTCCTGAGCCTGCAGTGGGTGCACGTGACTCCCATGCTTCCCCTGGGGCATGTGTAGTGGCAGGAGTCACCCCCCCGGACGAGCTGCTCATAGCTCTGTCCTGTGCCCTGCCTGTCCCTGGCTGGGCAGCACCTGCCCCAGCCCCACTTCTTTTGGCCACATCAGCCAAAAAAAGCCAACTGCCAATAATGTAATTTTTCCTTTTATCGGTGCCAGTATGGTATGGACCAATATATTGGTGCACCTCTAAAATGAACCAGACTTCATGAATGTGTGTCTGCCATAGAGTGACAGTTCCTCTTAGATACTACTGGTGGGACCATGGATGCATCCATGACACTTTCCTCTTGTTGGCCTGCTGAAAAACTACATTTGTAACGATAATTTCATACCCAATGCACAAATTCAGAAGCATATGGCTAATGTTGTGCCTAGCTAATAAATGACAAAGTGGAATTGTCCCTCCCCACCCAATTCATGTGTTGAAATCTCATAGGACACTCAATTTGTCTGATCTAGGAGTAGCAGAGATAATCTGGTAAAAATTTTCCTTTGTGTGCTTTGCACTCGGCAGTTTTGGTACACACATACTAAATAATGGTCCCTAGATGATGAACCTATCTGTCACCAAACCCTTTTGGGAGGTGTCACAACTCCTGATAAAGTGAAGTCAACTAGTGCAACTGAATACACACACATGCAGTTCCTTAACTGATTGTCTACATCAAAAATGGCATAGTTTGCCTCAGTCTCAGGCTGTGCACATGTTTGAATAACTTGAGAAAATTATCCTGGGTTTATTTTCACGGTAGGAAACCTTACCTAGAGACACCTGAACAGATATGCTGAGCCTATAAAAAGCAGAGAGCTTGCAGTGCTGATGTATATGCATTTGCTGCTCCTCCCAGGTTTGGAGAAGGGGTGGGACAGGGACAAAACACTTTGGGATGTACAAGACTGTATTGCGGTTTCTCTTGGAAGGGCAAGGTTGTGTGGACATTTGCTCTTCCAGGAGAAAAGCTCCTGGAAGTGATGTAATCCTGGTTGTTCCCAGATTATTTTTCTCTTGCAGCAGCCATTTGCTCTGAGAGAAAATTCCTGAACGTCTGTATGCTCATGGTTTCTTCTGGAAGCACAGCAACTCTCTCAAGAGAAACTGAATGTCTGTACATAGCATCAATCAGCTGTCCCTCATCCATCAATCCAATCTTGCTGAGAAACAGCACTGTGAATATTATAAGTAGTCTAGCTGCCCAGTAACAAACTTTGTCCTCCAAATAGGCTGATTTGCTTCAGACTGACCCATCAATGTACAAACATTCCACAAGGCCAGAGAGAGAGAGATTTCTTCTTCAGTGCCTGGCTGTTGAAAGGGTGACCCATCTGACCTGGTAATCTGGTCAGGTGCATGTGAAGGACAGATCTTGTTGTTGATAAAAGGGCCTGTGTGCTTTAGTAACATTGCATATTGTCTTGCATGCTGTTTATTGCTCTCATGGTGCTTGGAATAGCTCCATTCACAGTGAAGGATTGCATCTCTCCCTTCCCAGTCATAGGAGCTTCTACTGTTCCACTTGACTCAAAGGATGCTGGGACAATAGAATGAGGTGGCACCATGCAAACCATCCCCACTTTAATCTGTTCACATGCTGAGCATGGTGTCTTCTATAATCTTCTTGTAGTGGGTGTGTAGTGAAGCAGAAGGCAACGGTGATGCTGGAAGGTGTTGGGACAGCATTGCTCACCTTGAATGGAGAGCTGTCCAAAAAGTCTGCTTAAAAATTACACTAAGAAGGATGATTATTTTTATTTATTATGTGTACAACTATAGCATCTAGGAATCCTAGTCATGGATTGGGGCTCTAATTGTGCTAGATGCTGTACAAATACTAGACAAAAAGACAGTCCCTGTGCCAGTGATCTCACTATCTAAGTACAAGACAAGAGACAGCAGATGGATATGGACAGATGGGGAACACAAAGAAACAAGGAACAACATTAGTCATCATGATAGGCTGTAGTCATGGCACACTGGCAGCCTAGCTGTTGTCAAGCTTTTTGCAGGTGTCATGACAAAGGACAGTGTTAGGGATGGATTTGAAACAGGATAATGAGGTTGCTTTGCAGATATGTATGGGGGGCTTTCCCAAAACAAGTAGCTGCAGTCAGAGAAAACACAAAGATTCATACACATTAGGGCTGGAGGGGACCTTGGAAGATCATCAAGTCCAGCCCCCTCCCCCAGGGACAGGAAGTCAGCAGGGATTATAGTATCCCAGCAAGATAAAGATCCAATTGTCTCTTGAAGGTGTTCAAAGTGAGTGTTTGAACCACCTCCAGCGGCAGTCTATTCCAAACCTTGGGGGCTCGGATAGTAAAGAAGTTCTTCCTTATGTCCAGCCTGAAACGTTTATGGAAGAGTTTGTGACCGTTCAATCTCATCATCCCTTGGGGCACTCTAGTGAATAGATGTTCCCCCAGATCCTGGTGAACACCCCTGATGAACTTATATGTGGCCACCAGATCACCCCCGAGCCTGCGCTTTTCCAGGTTGAGGAATCCCATGGTTCTCAGCCTGTCATCGTAAGGCCTGTTTTTCTGACCTCTGATCATGCGCATGGCTCTCCTCTGGACTCTCTCAAGCTTCTCCACATCATTTTTGAATTGTGAAGTCCAAAACTGGACACAGTACTCCAGATGCTTTTTTGGAACTCTAAAAACTGGGCAATGCAGACTGATATGATGGCAGGGGTTACTCTTTTAATACTGAGTGAGAGATGATCAATCAAGGAGGGATGAGCTGTGAGGGGTTCTGAAACTGACACAAGAGAGAAGGGTGAATGGTGATTGGATACACAGGGAGAGGAGCCATGGTCAAAATAAGAGGGGGGGAATTGAGGATAAAAATGGAGTTCTGAGATATAGTTAAGAGGAGGTCATTAGATACTTAGAGAACAGTAGTTTTAGTGGCGTGCAAGGGAAAAAGTCAGATTGGAGAAGGCTTAGCTGGGGAATAGAGAAAGGAAAGGACACATAGATTGCAAACAGTGCATTTGAGAACTTAGCGATGAAAGGGAGAAAGGAGTGGGGAGCAGTGAAATAGTAAGAGAAGCAAATAGGGTGAAAGACAGCTTTTTTTTTTTTTTTAAGATGGGGTAGATGAAAGTATGTTTGCATTATGAGGGGAAGAATGCAAGAAGTTAAGGAAGAGAAGAAAAGTGGGCACAAAGGAAATCTGGAAATGGGATAGGAAAGAGGAGCTGGGGCAAGTGAAAGGGTAGGTTTCTTTGGCTTGTCAATGACAAAATAGTACAAAAGTCTCCCAAGATAAAACTCAGATAAATATAATTCACAGTATCCTACTTTCTTAAGTTACATAATGATAATATCAGATCCATTAAAAAAAAATAAAAAAAAAATCACGTGATGTACACAATTCAAAGCAGAATGTTCCCTAAAAAATCTCTTAATAGACAACAGAACAAAGTGAACTGAAAAGTTAAAAATAAGGAAGGAACAGTCTGGCCCCAGTAGAGAGAGTCAGAGGAGTATTGCATAACAGTGGGAAAATGCATCAAGTTAAGTCCTTATGGCTGATACCGTTTACCTTATTTTAAAACACGGGTGGCACTGGCAGCCTCTGCATGTAGCATGCAGCAGGCTGGGGATAGAACAGGCAGCCCAGTAACAGATATCAAAACAGCAGATCAGGCAGGGGAGTGGCAGCTCTGGCAAAAATGGTATCCCCCACTGTTTTAAAATATTCCTCTGCAGGAAAAAGTGGGTTAGTATCAAATATCAATGATTTGGAAGTTTCCTTATCGAACTAATGAAGTCAGAAAGGATTACCGTAATGCTCCTCACAACACTGATGGAACCTAGGCATTTCTTTAAATGCAAAGGAGCTAATTCTTACTCACACTACAGCACATTTGCCCTACTCTGGTTGTGTGAATGAGCCCTAAAGTCAGTATAAATTACACTGCAAATTGAGTCCTCTGACTTGTTAGAAGGGTATACAAGGCCTTTAGTGTAAATGAATACCAGGCCCAACTTTTACAGGATCTGAAAGTCAGTAAAAGTTGAGAATATAACCATATTTTATTTTCATTCAATTAGTGGTAATTGACATTACTATATGGATAGAACCAACACAAATTTTGCAATACAAGTTAACTAAAAATAAATGGATACATTCTGTTACAGGCAAGTAACAGCCTCAAGGGTTACGAGAGTGACAAAAAAAAGTCTTCAGTTTATAGGATCAGAACTTTAAAATTTGAATGAAAACAAAATAGAGACTGACACCAAACTTTGGTATGGGACTCAATGTTCCATCCCAACTGACTTGCCATACGCTTGCAGCAGTAAGGGCCACTTCACTTAGTGACAACCTTTTTATTTTCAATGGCACGGCACTCATCTCTCTCTCTTTCTTTCTTGTCTCATCACATATCAGATTTCAAATCTACGAGCCACGGTCTTGGTGTTATTGCTCAATGTGCAGATTCCATCTTCACCATTTGGGCATTGTAAAGACTGCAGCTTTTGATCAAGTAGTGTGCTGTTTAGTGGACACCACATTCAATAGGGGGCTCTCCAAGATGTTCATTTTATAAAGTGTTGTTTTGAAGTATCTTTATCCAGATCTCAGTCTGTTCAGCTTGACCTACACTTCTCTGTCAAGGTCATACCCACTGGGGGATTTGTTTTGTGTTGGTATAAACTGCTGTAGGAATAGGTCTAATCTTTCCCAATGGTTGGCCAACTCCATTACTGCCCAGAGGTTTGGTTCAGCATCCCTAATCTCTTCCAGGAGTTTGTGGGCTTCATGTATAAATGGTTTATAACTTTTAAACCTCTTAAGCTTCCATCTGCTCAGGTCTTCAGTTAACAGCTAGAGTGGGTGATTTTCATCATCTCTTGCCTCTTTAGCCACGGTGTTAGGATCTGTCTTCTTATATCACTTGGTCTAATGCCTGAGAGTACAGGAAGTACATCTGGGTGTATTGGTAAGTTGTGCAGCCTAATCAGAAGCCTGAGCGCACTGTTTAGTATGGTGTCAAGCTTTTTAGTGTGTCAGCTTCTGGACCATACAGAAGCACAATATTGCCTGGGCTCATACCATTGCAAGTGTAGTGGATCTGAGCACTTTGAAGTTGGCACCCCATGTCATGCTGGCCAAACATCTTAAGGCAGCTACCCATGCAGAGACTTTACTGCTGACCTTCTGAATGTGATGTTTAAAGGTGAGGGAATGATCTAATGCAACTCCTAGTTAGATTGGGGTGAGTTCACGAGGAAGGATGTGGTTGCCTACTCTGATAGTCAGTGTTCTCTTAGCTCGATGATTGTGCAGGTGGAAGACTGATGATACTGACTTAAAATTAAGTATCAATAAGTGCCACTTGGAGATAGTCAACGATGAGTTCTGTGTCAGTACTCAGTACCTTTTCTAGTTCTGTCATGTCAATTCCTTGGGCTACAATGGTGACAATATCAGCATACATGTATCACTTAGATGTATGTGGAAAGTCTGAGATATATACACTGAAAAGTGCTGGTGTTAGCACTGACCCTTGCGTATAGTGACTATGCATCCTGGTTTAGTTGGGACACTCCAGGATTCCCTAGCCAAGGAGGCAGAGCAGCATAGTGTGCCAGATAGGAGGCCCAGCAGGCACCACTGCTCCTGTATGGGAGCAAGGTGGGTGGACTGGAGCAGGTGTCATCCTGCCTGCATGTGGCTCATCCTTGATCCCAAATAGGACCAACAGTGCCTGTGCCCAGCCGTCTACCAGGTGCACCATGCCACTCTGCCTCCCCGCTGGACTCCAGCCCAGGACATTTTGACCAACGAAGACTTTTGACTGGACTATGTCCCAGCTAAACCAGGACATACAGTCACCCTTCCCTTGAGGGACTCCATTCTTTAGAATTTGTACTCCGTTTTATTTTTCTTGGTTAGTAGTGAGTTTAAATGATCTGCTGTAGATCATGTTCATGATAAAAGCACATAGCTTGTGGCCAGGTGTCACAGAGTGCAGTTTATATTTGAGGCTTTGGTGCCATACGGTATCATAGGCAGCTGTAAGGTTGATAAAGACCACGCCCATTTTCTGCTTTATTTCAAATGTCACTGAGATTAATTTACAATTTGACATAGAAAACAAGACGCATCGATTTTTGGTCATTTTAAATTTGGCATGTCTTAAAAAAAAAAAAAAAAAAGATTTTTGTGGTAGCCATATAACTGAAAGTGAGGAGTTATTATTTTCTAGTAATTAAAGATCAAAATTTTCAGAGTCTGCATTAATTCTTTTATTTTTGTTTTAAAAAAAGGGTAATATGTAGAAATTCTTAAGTTAGGATTCTAAAGAAAATGTAGCAACACATGGCAGTTGGTACTACTTTTGAAGTAGATTCATTCTATGCTGGTTTATCTAGAAACTGAAAGGAACTGCAGCAAAGTTAGTAAACTGGAAGACCGAACTAGGACAAAGTATTAGCAATTATTCTGAAGGGCTCAGTCTGGGATGCACAGGACATGTTACATTTTCATTCTAATTATTATAAGTGTACAAAACATATTGAACAGTAGGGGCGTGCGAAGTGGGTCGTATTCAATTCTGATTCGGATTTGGCGGACAGTGATTCGATTTGCTGATTTGGATTAATGCCCCAATTCAATTTGGCTGAATCCAAATTGGAAGATTTAATTCTGATTCAGAGACTCAGCGATTCAGCCACTGACACAGCTTTATATATATTTTTTCTACATACCTCAAGGTACCAGGTGTGGCTCGTGCACGCTGAGATGGTGGGGCGGATGGAGCATCCCACAGGAGCGTGGGGGGGCGCACTACATGCTCAGCAGCAGACCCGCCCCCCCCCACACCCTCACCCAGCTTGGCAATCGGCCACGGAGGGACCCTGGGTCTAAGAGGAACCAGTCGTCAAGCCGGAAGTCGTCAAGCCGGGGGGGTGGGGGGGGGGGAAGAGGGGGGCTCCCCTGCAGTGGACCAGGACTACTTCTGGTCCACCGCTGAGTGCATAGGGGACCACCCCACCCCTGCACTCCCATGGGATGCTCCATCCACCCCACCATCTCAGTGTTCATGAGCCATGCCTGGTACCTTGAGGTATGCAGAAAAAAAAAAAATATATATATATATACATATACATAAAAGCTGTGTCTATGGCCAAATCATTGAATCTCTGAATCAATTCAGAGAGATTAATAGGTCTCCTGATTCATTTTGGATTTAGAGATTCAGCTGCTGAATTGAATCTGCAGCTGAAGCTTCACACAGCCATATTAAACAGATGCACAGTACTACACCATCTTCTCTAGAAAGTCTCTGTAAATGACAGGTCAGTGGAAATATCTGCCTTTGGTCCATTAGTTATTACAATTTATGCACCACAGACTTGAAAGTATTGGCTTTGCTAAATCTTCCAAAATAGGAGTCATATGTTGACTGTGAAACAAAAATATTACATTCTACTTGATCCACAGGGAATTATATGGTCATCCATACCCTTGTCCAAATAGCCAGAAGGCATCCTGTACCCCTTGAGAAAGCTGATCAAGCCTCAAACAGAATGATATAAAAATTAATGATATCAGACTTCAGCATTGAGGTCATTATTAACTTGTCTCATAATTAGAAATGCATAAATGTTATGCCAGACACCTGGAGCAGCCAGCACCACCTCACTTAGTAACAGTTCATTTATTGTCAATGACATGGCAGAAACATTTGATTTTACCGCACTCAGTGAAATCATAGGCACATCAGGTGCCTACTTCAGCCACACTGAGGCTAGGTACAGACATTCAAAAAGCCCAGGGCAGGATCGATCTAAGTTACACAGTTTTCTGTAAGCGGTGTAGTTTAGATTAGTAGCAAATGGAACACACATTTGCCCTTTGGTGGGGGACAGATCAGGATCTGCCATTTTAAAATCAGTCTGTGTGCTGAACTTTTGGGCTGTTATGGGTATAGACCAGTTTCTGATCACCTTTACTAGTAAGTGTAATGTCTGTACCTGGCCTAACTAAATGAAGATGGAAATGAAATTTAGCCCAAGATCACATTTTTCTTTTTAAAGTACTATTTTGGGTTTTAAATCTTTATATAATTAAAAAAAAACTCTCTTTGAAAGACACTATTTCCTCAAGATAGTGAAATAGGAATTTTCAGTGATTCTTCTCCCAATATACCTCCAAGTTTTATTCACCCAAGGGGACTTGCTTATTTCTTTTAAATAAAATATAGAGGTGTGTAACATTATGCTCTCAAAGGATGACCCATTTTTGTTTCATTAGTGCAATGAAACATTCACTCAATTTTTAAAGCAGTTGTCTTGATCTTATTGCGATTTATACCAGAACCTGTCCGCATACTCTTCGTACTATATATAATAAAAACACCTTACTAGTTAAATTTGTCTCAGTAGATTTTACCATTGGAAATAGAATACTTCCTCATAAAATCTTTCACAATATTTATTGCAAAGCACTTCAGTACATGCAGCACTGAATTTTAGCAGGAAAAAAGGAAGATTATTTTAAGATACAACCCCCCCTTTTCAATGTTTTTTCTTTTATTATATTTCTTTTCTTTCCTGGTTTCTTTTTGTACCTGTAAAGCCTACATGTCATTTTTCTAGAAAAGCTTTTCTGGAAAAAAAAAAAAATAGCAGAATTTAACAAAATGATGTGTAGAATGTGCAGAACTGAATTGCTCATTCTGTTCTCTTATTTTGCAAAGTTTATTTATATTTAACTTACTTTTACCCCAACTGATCACTTACTGAGAGATCACAGAAAATACCTGTTTACTGGGAAGTGGTAGAGAGGACTGAATAGTACTTCTGCTAGTTAATAATTTGTTTAATTTTTTATTACAATAGATAGCAATAGCTATGATTTTTATAATCAAGTAGAATTCCTATTATCTTGTACATTGGGACCAATGCAGGAACACAGAGGATGCATGTAACATGATTCTTCATCAATAGAAACAACACACAAAGAAATTAATAGTTTCACACACACACACACACACTTCATAAAACTTGATTTACTTAGGAGTCAATGTTTTAAAATGTACCTTAACTATAGAGCTTTAAATCAAATCCTTTCTAACCCAGATTCTCTTACTCCATTGCTGCATAAAGACCCTAATTATACAGAGGCTCAAACAATTGATTTAAAAATTTTTAAAAAGTTGCACTTTGTCAAGACACTGAGTTGTCTATTTTTGTGCACAGTGTAAATATTATAGTTTGCATGCTCCTTTCCTCTTAATCCAAGTTCCTACAAGGGAACCCATGGAAAACAAATATGGAAAGACTGTCTTGATTAACCTCTTTTTGCCAGATTATTATTTTGCATTATGGGCTTGAAGATGTATTACTGATAGGGAAGAAAAGCCAACTGCAGCACAGCATGAATCTGCTGAATGGCTGCTGTATGAAAGTGGAAGTACTTATTTTCAAGACATTTCCTTGATGCTCCCCACTGCTAAAATGTTATCTGACTTTAAAAGATGTTCAGTCCTATTGTAAGTAATAAATAAACTGAAGCACTATAGTACTGTATATTGAAGAGTTTCACTTGCTGGTAAAACAGGCATTATTCCAAGAAACTAATGTTGTATACGACTGCTTCCTGGTGGCTGAGACCTTTGATTGGCAAAAGACAGTGGACTTTTTAGTCAGCAAGCTAGTTACCCATGGATGTGGCTCAAGGCTGACACACAGATTGACTGGTTCACACTAATTTACTTCACACAGATTCCATTTATCTCCTAGAAGATCCCCTGGCAGCAGCTTATAATGGCATATCCTAGGATGCCTGCCTGCATGAGTTTTTAAAGCGGCAGAGCTTGATGAATCTAAGTCCAGAAAACAGTTCACAGATTGAGGACTAGGTGCAATCAAAAAACATCAAGTAGCACAGCTGGGACTTGCTAGCTTGCTTGACTGGTTTGAGCAGCTGAGCATTAACTACGCTTGCTTTCCTGCTGGCAGGCCTGTGTCACTAGGACAAATCGGAGCACTACCCAAAGTAAAAAAAAAAAAAAAAAAAAGGAAAGGAAAGTACGGCAATGCACAAAGTAATATGCACAGCTGCAGGGGAAGCTCACTGGAACATTTAACCTTTAATCTTAAAAAAAATTCCAGGATTAGAAAACTAGATAATACTCTAGTTAGCAAGTTTAAGACTAAAATGGTGGACAATTGCTTTTGGTCATTTAGACAATACTCAGGCAAAAGCCTAGACAAAGCTTAAAGACTGTCTATGGAATTGTTTTCCTAAGACAAAGCCATGTACCATCTGATAACACATGTACAAAGGATAGCAGATACTCATACACTCAATTTAACATTATAACAAGGTGAGGTCCAGGTCAATCTTATCTCCTTTTCCCCTCCCAGCATAAAGAATAAATTGCATCAGTATATACTGAGAAATAAAGTATACTATTTAAAAAAAAAACAAAAACAAAAAACCCGAGAAAATATAGGTTTATATTACAGCTCACCAAATGCAGATGAACAGAAGAGTTCTTTTAAAGGCTGATGTCAAAAATGAAACAAAATTTAATATCATTAGGCAATACATTTGACAGCAAATGTTTTAGTGAAATCTAAAGCACATTTAGTACTTATGAGGTTAAAGATGTGGCTGTAGTGCTAGTTGATGAAAAAGTAGGATTAAGGCTGCAGTATGAGTCTTGACATGATCATGTTGTCTGCCTGCTGTCTTAAGCTTTGAAAAACAGCTGGGATCATCTTCTTATAAGCTCCAACTCAAAGATGTTTAAGTAGTTCCCAATCCAATTAAACAGAGGTAAATATAAGGAAAGGCCCTACTGAGCCCAATCATCTTATTTTTAAATGAAAAACAGCATAATTGCAGGTTACACAACTCCTTAATCTCACTTTAAACCTAATAGACTGCTGTCTTATATTGCACATGGCAGGCCCCGTTAACCTAAGCTTTCCATGTTGGTGTGCTTAATTTTTGGTCATTATCCTTTATTATGTTACTTGTAATCCTAAAAGCCTGTGATTGTGTCTGGATATTTGGCAAGGATTGTACCTGGATATACAAGGATTCTTCTTCAAAGAGTAATGGATTAATTGAATAGTACTGTATGACAAGTAGAGTGGTTTCCAGAGAAACGACAGTGCAGCTCTTTAATATGCCAGGTTCATGGAATTCCTTCCTTCTTAACTCCTCTCCTCTGAAAAAAACTGCAGTTTTTAATAATAGCCATGAGGCTAAACTATACCTAAGGTATTCACAACAAAATGGGACAATACTCCAAAAATAACATACAACTCTCTGCTTATTAAAATCCTCTTTAGAGAAGTTAATAGAAGATTCTGAAATCCTGTTTTTCAAGTGGCATGACATTTTAAATGTAAATATTGTCTCATTCACATAATACGATCACAGTCTTATTACTTAATGGTGATAGCTTTAGGCCACTTATCACCTATGCAGTTAGAGGGATTTTGGGGCACAAGCCACGTGTGACCATACAGCGCTACTGTCACATATTGAGATCCCAGAGGTGGCCATGACACCCCCTGGAAGCTCTGCAACTCAGGAAGGTGCCCTAGGGGCACAGTGGGCAATCTTTCCTGCAATGCCTTGATGGAAATAATGGTAAGAGTGTGGGAGGCTGCCCTGATCTTACTACAATGACCACCTGGATTGTGATCGTGAACTTATGGGCTAATTACATGGCTCCATACCTCCCTTACATCATGTCTCGTGTCTCGCTGCTGGCACCCTTACAGGTGTACAACCAATTACTGACACAGCCCCTTGTTGCTGGGACTTCCAAACCCCTGGCCTCTCAGCCCCACTCCAGTTGCCAGACCCCTCAGTCTCTTGTCAGGCATCTCTCTGGGCCGTCAGACCCCTCAGTCTCACACAATGAGTTACTGGTTTACCTCAATCTCTCTCTCGGCCCCCTTTCTGGACTCTCAGCTCCTTTCTTGCTCTCTTCTCCTGGACCCCATTAGGTCTTCTTTCCTAGCTGTTCTCCAGGTCCTCGGCCCCATCTGGCTGTGCTCTATTCCTGGCCCCTTGCTGGGCTGCTGGACCCTTATGGTCCTAGTTTTCCCTGGACCTTCACTGGGCCACTAGACCCTCATGGTCCTGACCTTCCCTGGCCCCTCACTGGGCCTCTGGATCCATGTGGTTCACATGGTCTTCCCTGCTGAGTGCTTTTCTGTTGGCATGTGCTCCCTTAGCCTTTCCCCTCCACGGGGCCAGCCACAAGGAAGTGGGAGCTGGGGCTTTCTGGCACCCAACCTTGCCTTTCCCTGGAATGGCCCATGCATGGAATCTACCCTGCCTCAGCTAGCCCCACCACACCAACCAACTCTGGTAGGGTGCAGTTTCAGGCTTTACCCAGGACTGTTCCTCAGGCCTATCTGATCTTACATGTCTTATGCCCCTCCTGGGCTTCTAACTACAAAGCCTCCTGGCCCTGGCTCCACCTCCTATCCCGAGTCCTCCACTTCAGGCCCAAGCTTACTGTTACCCACCAGTCATTGTCATCCTGGGCTGCATGCCCCTCAACACCTTTCTCTCTCAGCTGTGGCCCCCTCCACCCAGGGACCACTGGCCTCTCCTAGGCCCTGGCCTTGCCTCAAGGTCAGTTGAGAACTCCAGGCCCACCTGGCTCTGGTAGTCTCCATTGTGGGCTGTTTCGCCCTTCAGCCCCTCATGGGCCCTGGCCCCCATACAGGCCACTCAAGATTCCCAGGGTCAGTCCTCTGATGATCAGCCCCCTCATCCTGTAGGTCCACCCGTCTTGGGTCCTTCCATGGATCACTCTCTTTATGTGGGTTCAGAGCCTTCCACTGGTCTTTTTACACAGCCTCTTTCTTCTCTCAGGGCTCACCTGGCCCCTCAATAGGCCCACTAACTCTCAGCCCCTCTCCCAGGACTTGTCTGGTCTCTCATTAGGCCCCTGTGCACTCCACCCCCCCCCCTCTCTGGACTCATCTGGCCTCTCCACAGGGCTCAGGCACCAAGACCCTCTCTCATTGCTCACCTGGCCTTAAATAGGCTTAGACTCTCAGCACCTCTCCCAGGGCTCACCTGATCTCTCACCAAGACCTGTGTACTCAGCCCCTCTCTCTCCAGGCTCCTTTGGCCTCTCAACGTGACCCAGGCACTCAGCCCTTCTTTCAGGGCTCTCCTTGCCCCTTAACAGGCTCACAGACTCTCAGTCCCCATCTCAGGGCTCTGGACCCACAATGAGTCCCCAGGAACCTCCTCCATCCCCTTAGTTCCTACCCAAACTTCCAGATGTCATTCTCCTTGCTGGCATTCAGGAGCAACAGCTGTCCTGCTCTGTGATGTTCCTACACCAGTTCCCAAGATGTTGTTGCCAGCCCTGCTCTCAGGCTCTGGACTTCTACCTAGTCTACACCCAGCCCTCCTCCAACCAGGATACTTCTTTCACTCAGGTGACTCCTTCGATCAGGCCTAGGAACCTACTGGTTCCCTTGAGTCAGCTGACTCAGCAATTAGCCCTGAACTCCATCTGCCCGTGGCTCAGCAGGCTGCCTGACCTCTTCAAGTGGCAAGTACCTCAAGTGCCCTGCCACAGCCACATATTAGGTATGTGTCTAGGTATTTTAGCAGAGATTTTGCCTAATACTATAAAACATAAACCCATGTGTGTAATCCTCCCTTTCATGATCCATAATACTGGATGCACCAGGACATTCTCCAAAGATGCCATTAGGGACAAGGAAAATCTCATCAGGGACTACTTCAAATACTCATTCCTCATGTCCATAAAAGCTAGGAAGAAATTTAAATGATCTGAACTGTTTGCAGTAGCTGTGTTACATTATGCATGATTCTTGGCTGCACAGTATTTAATTAATGATTTTCAATTACATGTTAAGTTTTGTAGTGACCTGGTGTTTAGGGCAGTGAACTACCATTTGACACATTTATGTCATTTTTATTTATTCCCAATCCTCTTTGAAAGTCCCTTCTTGGACAAATGGAAAAGGCTTTTCACTGTGGAGGCCCTGATTTTGTGACCAATTTTGCTAGTGAAAATCTAGGGCAAACTAAATGGAGTTACTCCTTCAGGTACAATTGGGAAGAGAATCTGGCTTAGGCAAGTTTATGAGTGACTGACCTGTATGTACTACTACTTCTAAAGCTGGGAAAGGTAAATGGAGTTTATGGAACATAAATACTGGTGATGAATTTGGCCTGTTTTTAGTTATGCCAAAAAAGAAAGAATAATTTAGAGAAAAAGATGGCCTTACATCTCTAAACACTGCAGGAAATGGTTTAAAAAAAAAAAATGAAATCCAGCACTCCCTTGACCACACAGGATAAAATTATTAGTGTTTAACAGACTGAGATACAAAATAGGATTGAGCTGGAACACTGGTTCCCCACCAATGTTTTGGTTTTTTGGGAGCTGAAACCTATCTTCAGTAGATCTAAACTTTGCAGCTCAGGCCTATATTCTGCAGAGAACCTCGGTATAAGGACAGTGGATTTGACCCCTCTTTTTTGAAGTTTATGCTTTGAACAGTAAGCAGATGTACAGTTTTAAATTATAAACTACAATGACCCTCAAAATGATCCAGTCTCTGGACAAACTAGTTGATGCAGTTTATCTGGAAGTTAGATAAGAAGGATGTGGCCAAAGTTAAAAGGGTCCATGGGCCATGTGCAAAATGTCAAGCAACAGTAGTATGTAATGCTGTTCCTCAAAACTAGTGAGGATCCACAATAAAATCTGTGGAGAGTTGATGCTGCTTGAGG
Organism: Alligator sinensis; assembly: GCF_000455745.1. Taxonomy (NCBI): domain Eukaryota; kingdom Metazoa; phylum Chordata; order Crocodylia; family Alligatoridae; genus Alligator; species Alligator sinensis. Next base: position 2,279,442 of record NW_005841888.1, read on the forward strand.
GAGCATTACCTCCCACTCATTTTCTCCACAGAGTCACAGAGCACAAGTGGGATGCAATGAGCCATGCCATCATGGCTGGTTGAAGGGGGCTATTGGGAAGCATGGAACAGAACAAATCTTTTCACAGAAGAGGAGACTCTATGGACCAAGGCTCTTGTAATGGCAGTTTCTTAAATGTCATCTTTATTCTTCCACACAAGTTTCTGGGGTTCTGTAGTCTTGTGAAATTTGCAACATTTTGCACAGCATTTTGTGGAACCTGCTGTTTAAATTCATCCCTGGCAACAAGGGGGGGTGGGGGGGGGGGCGGAAAAAGAGAGAGGCATATATTTTTCAGGATGAGATTTCTTTCTATTTTTTTAATGGAATAAAAATCTGTATATACACACACTATGTAAATTTGGCTTTTCATATTGTTATCCCTTGTTTGTTTGTTTTTAAAATTTAGATGGCTGGTATTTAAATGCTTATAGTTTTTATTATTAACAAGGAGTTCTCAACTGTTGATGTCATAGTGAACAGGACTTTAAAAAACAGGGGCTGAACTGACTCCAAGTACATGGGGGGAAACTTAGTGGAGTTCCTCCAAGTTTGTTATACTGTAACTTTGATCACAAAATGTTTGCTATTTGGGTTTTTTTTTTTACATTCAGTTTAACTGTTTCAATGCCGAGAGAGGTGTTTGCATCTGATATGCAGTGCAATTTCAGCTTTGTCATGCATTTGTGCCCATGTCACTTAAATTTACCTGCTCAGATATAACTGCAAAAAAATTTTAAGTAACATAAATTGAAATTTTCATGTAATCTCTTTACTCCAGGAGCTGAGGCTTACATGGAAAGAAATGCAATATCGTGAGACTTGCAGTAAAATTAAGAAAGTTGGTCACACTCTATCTATTAGCTCTATTATGACAACTAAGTATCTGGATACTTCGTTACTTGTTAGTCCTAGAGACAAGGAATATGTTAAAACATACTAATTAGGATGTTTTCTTTTGTACTGAAAATCTGAATGAGGATAAGAGTTGTGACAAAGGTACACCTAATGGACTGATTTCATTGTCAATGTTGTATCCTCAAAAATGTCACAATTGCAAATTCTCTGTCTTTTAAAAAAATGTATTTATAATATACATTTAAGAACTTATCTGAGTTTGAAATGTAGCATTTTACATTACTGAAGTGATTTCCAACTCCAGTATTGACAACAGCAAGACTTTACTGTGATGGTCCCATTCTGACCTCCTAGCTGTGTGCATGTTCAGGGAACAAAGATTTTTACCCGTGTGTTGCTACCATAGAGATGGTTCAATTCCAGATACACAATAGCATTACTGCCTTTGGGTGCATTATAGATGCCTCCCCACGGTGCATCCTGTGCAACTTCTGGAGGGTCATCTCCTAGAAAGACAAATCTATCAAGCGCTTCAAACACCAACCAAATTTCAGCAACCACGTCTACCCAAGAAATGTGTGGACAGCATCATAAACATGGACTGTTATTAGAGCCAGGGTTGTCAATCATTTCAATTAACACTGAAGGCTAAAGCTAATATCCTGGCAGTAATATCACAGGAGTATGATATTGTGTGCATACAGGAGACACACACAAAGGATCCAATAATTCTTGCCTGACCACTGAAAGGAAAACACTTGTTGCTGAAATAAGACATAGGCAGTGTGGTTTTTGCTAGACCTGACCTGCGAATTGAGCAAGTTGATGCTAGCACAAGTGAGAATAGCATCGAAACCATCACACTTAGCCTCAAGAACATCACTATACGTGTGCTGTGTACAACAACATCCTAGATGTGTACAAACTACCATCTAGTACTTTCCAGTGGAACAATCTATCTGACAGCATAGCACATACAAGTAAAGCCTTGTGATCAGTGACTTTAATTCCCATAATACAGCATGGGGATACAACAACAACAACAACGTTCTCCTAATAGAACAGTGGGCAGAGACTAGTAACCTGACACTGGTACATGTTGCTAAACAACACAGGTCATTTAACAGCAGCTGCTGAAGAAGAGGATACAACCCAGGTATTAGCTTCGTGAACAATGGAATCAGCCAGATATGCAAGAAAGCAGTGCTGTAGCCCATACCTCGCACCCAACACAACCCTGTAAGTATCAAGCTAGGATCCTCAATAATGATGCAAAACTCTCCCTTCCTGAAGAAAGCCAAGTGGGTAGCCTTGACAGAGGCAGTGAAGGAATCAGCTGGGGACATTACACCTTCCCATGAGAATTATTACAATTTTGTGAGGGCTGTGAAGAGAAGTGCCTGCCACTCCATCTTAAGGGGCTGCTAAACAAGATATATCCCAGTCATATTGAGTTCAACATCTGACCTGTACATTCTCGTACCATCTTGACCCCATTTCAGAATCCACCACTGTGCTGGGAGAAACCCTATTAGATAACATACAAGTAGAGAGACACAATGCCTGGAAAGAGATGATCGAGAACACCAATTCTGATGCATAACAGCAAGAAAGCTTGGGTGACTATACAAAAACTAGGAAGTGACATCACAGCTCCGGCTAGATCAAATGGTACTGCCAACCAGGTTGCACAACAACTGCTCACATAGAAGAAGCACCGGAAAGAAAGGGTGTGCGAAGCGGGCCCCATTCAATTTGGATTCACCCAAACCAGGGACAGTGATCAGATTCGTTGATTTGGATCACTGTCTCTGATTCGATTCGGCTGAATCCAAATCTGACGATTTAATGCTGATTCAGAGAATCAGCTATTTGGACACAGACACAGCTTTAAAAGTTTTTCTACATACCTTGAGGTAGCAGACATGGCTCATGATAGCTACAATGCTGGGGACATGGAGTGTCCCACAGGAGTGCGGGGGAGCCCTCCACATACTTGGCAGTGAACCCAGAAGTGGACCGGAAGCACTTCCGGTTCACGTCCGGGTCTGCCAGGGAGCATGCTTGGAGTCCCTCCTGCACCTCCCTGGCTCAGTGATCAGCCGCAGGGGGACCCCAGGTGTCCCCCCCCAGACCCAGGAGGCACCAGTCACTGAGCCAGGAGGGTGCGGAGGGCCCCCCCCCCCCACATGCTCCCTGGCAGACCCGGACGTGAACCGGAAGTGCTTCCGGTCCACTTCTGGGTTCACTGCCAAGTATGTGGAGGGCTCCCCCGCACTCCTGTGGGACACTCCATGAGTCCCAGCATCTCAGCATTCATGAGCCCCTGGTATGTAGAAAAAACATTTAAAGCTGTCTTTGTCTGAATCTCCAAATCTTTCTGAATCTCTCCAAATCCATTTGGAGGATTCTGATTTGATTCGGACAGATTAAAGGGTCCTCTGATTTGATTTGGATTTGGAGATTCGGCCACCAAATCAGGCCGAATCTCTGCCAAATTGAATCAGGGACTGAAGCTTCGCACAGCCCTACCGGAGAGCACCATTGCTGCATTATACCATGTGACAGCAGCCACTTAAAGACCTAACCTGTCCATTTACTATGGAGGAACTGACAGTTGGCATAGGCCTACTGAAACATGGGAAGGCAGCAGGAGTAGATGATGTACTCACTGAGATGGTACAACAACACCTAGGACCTCTGCAAGGCTCCTTGATCTATTCAATACATTCATGAGGAGTAAACAAATACCATCAGTATGGAGAAAGGCAAGAGTCATAGCTCTGCCCAAACCAGGGAAAGACCTTTCACCACCAAAAAGTTATAGACCAATTTCCCTCCTCAACATGACCTACAAACTCTACAGACATCTTATCCTGCAATAAACTGACCCTTGGTAGATTCTAAACTTACATGAGACCAAACAAGTTTTAGACCAGGTCGATCCCATGCAGACCAACTACTAAACCTTACACAGTACACTGAAGATAGTTTCCAACAGAAATTGATCACCAGGGTAGCGTTTGTTGACCCATCTTCTGTCCAGCACTGCATCATGATCCACACACTGTACCTCCTAACTGACAACTTAGATCTAAGCCAGGGCATTCAGTCTCTTGGAGAACTGGCATTTCTACATGGAACTAATGGCCAGAAAAGAATATGGCACTCCCAAAAGAACGGCTTACCACAAGCCAGTGTGCTCGCACCACTTTTAATCAACATCTACATTAACTATCAGCCATTTACTGCTGAATGTCAGTGTTTCATCTGACATTCAGTGCTGATGATTTCTCCATTACCACACAGCAGACGAATTTTGAGGACACAGAGAAGATCCTGGAGAGGGGACTGAATGAGATGTCAGATTATTACCTAAACTTATCTTAGACTCAATCCTAGCAAAACCAAGATCTGTGTTTTCCATCTGAGAAACTGGGATGTGGAACAACACCTGAATGTTACCAGGGGTGACCAGAGTCTCAAACATCAGAAACACCTTGTCTGGGGTAACATTGGACCATGCACTTAGTTACAAAAAGGGCATATTAAATACCAAAAGTCAACATACAAAATAAATACCAAAGCCAAGGTCAACATAGCAAACAACACTCTGTGTAAGCTTGCAAATTTAAAGTGGGAACCATATCTGTCCACCCTAAACACTGCTGCTTCAGCACTTTGTTTCTCTGGGGCTGAATATGCCTGTACCACCTGGGGATGCTCAAGTCACACTAAACATATTGACATCACCCTAAATTATTATTATTATAATAACAGGCTGCCTAAAACCACCCATTCCCTGCCTATACACACACTATCTGGCATAGGCCCCTGTAACAGGTCACCCTCCCCAGTGCCATTTTCCCTGTTATCTGCACCTTACGTGGGGCACCTTTGGAGTCCCCTTCAAGGTTCTTGTGTCCCGCTCAATACTCGTCTGCCACGTCTTGATGGAAATTATTATACTGATGTTCTCGTAAGCGGGAGACTGCCTATTGTATTTTGTATGTTGGGGTCTTTCATCTCCATGGGCCTTGACCCCTGTCTTTCTCTAGCTAGGCCTTCCCATCTAAACCCACCAAACAGGGTTTGACTCTGAGGCTCTAGCCTTTTCTTTTCTTGACCCCTGGCCCCTCCTTCCTGCCCCAATCGGGACCCCAGCCTCCCTGGCCCAGAGCCCCAGCCACTGGCTCCACAGCCAGGGGGTCTCAAGTTCAAGGCTGGGGAATGGCCCCAGACCCACACTGTATCAGTCCAAAGAAAAACAAAACCGCACTTCAGGTGTACCAAACCACCCTGGCCTCTTAGAATCATATCCTCTGGCACCAGGGTCGGTATACCCTAAAATCATACACCTACACAGATGCTGGGGCCTATGTTCCCCAAATACTGTGCCTTCTCTGGCGCTGGGGTCAGTGCACCCCAAAATCCTGTACCCACACTGGCACTGGGTCCCCACACTGTAGTGGGGTCCCAATGCCCTATCCATGGGGAATAACTGCCACCAAGAGAAATGTGATTAAAGAAGGCAGCATTTTAGCTTACATTTATGCAGGGTTCATGCTTCAGCTCCCCACCATCAGCCTTCCTCTGGGGTTGCTGCTGTCTCTCCAGGGTCCTCTATAGTTCCCGTCCTCCAGCCTTTGAACTGCTCACCAAGCTACTCCATGGAGCTCTGGGACACACTCCTTCCCCCTTTGGCTGCTGGCCCCTACTGCTGCTCAGCCCAGGGTTTTTATAGTTCTGGCCTGCCCCTTCCAGTCAGCTGACTAGCTGGCCAGGCTCAGCTTTTAACCCCCACCTTACCGGCACTCTGTGCCCAGAAAGTTCTGGCCTTAAAGGGGCTGACCTGTCTCCTGGCAACAGGGCTAGGGTGCCCAGTTACAGCCCCCTTACATCAAGAGGAAACTAGCAGGCGGCATTAACTGGCAGATACAAGAGTCAGATGACCACCACCTGCTATGTGGACATCAACCAGCACATCGTCCTCTCATTAAGAAACAGTTTTTTGTCCTCTACCATACCATTGGCCACATCACTAGAATCAGCCAGAACTACACTCTGGCAAAAAGCATGGGAGAAACTAGGTGACAATGCTGTTGAATGGTGCCAGTGAGGAATTACCCCCAGTGAGGAGTAAGGATCTGGTTCCAATTAAAATGATATACATGGCAGAGCCAGAACAGATTGAGAGTGGGTCTCAGCAGATGGAAATTTCTTATGAAATCATGGGGCCTCTATGCAACTAATCAATGTGTTTGTCAGGAAAAGCAAACATGGATCATCTCCTGAGATGCCCTGTAGCACCACAATGCACCCAGCAAGATTTGGCAACACCAGCACCACAAGCAGTGGCCTGTGCAGAATACTAGGAGCAGACTATATAGTAAGGTCTGCTGGAGACGCGATAAATAACATTTCTGCCTCTTGCATATAAATATAAATTAGGAATCAGAGTGAATGAAGAACATATGCAAAGGTTGCTATTAAACATATGCAATTGCTACTAAAAAATCCTACATAGCATTTTGTCCTAACTGCTTGCTGCAGCTACTTTATGCACATTTCGCAGACAGTGGACTTGCTGCTGCTTTGATATCCTTTCAGCTCTGAGTTTATCTGTGCAATCAAGAGTGAATCTAGGGACATGCACATAGGTTTCCTACATCCTAGAGGATAAAAAACAAATTTAGTGCTACAGGAAACAAAACTGATAGTGCAGAAGGTCACCAGATATTGCACTCCAGCCTGTGGAAATACTGAAAAGTCTCCTGCACACAAGGTATACGTGTGCAGCAGAATCCTGATTGTTGCTTCAGAGCAGTGAAATGGAATGGCTATAGAAAAATTAGTCATACAATGCTCATGGTTTATGAAAATGGATTATGTAATGGCTATTGGTTGTTCAAGGTGCTTGGATATGTCTCAAGCACATGCAACTTGCTCTAATCTAGGGAAGTTGTTCCTGTTTACACCACATCTCCATTTGGCCAGACAGGGCAATGTGAAGAAAAAGATGCAGAAACACTTAAAGGTATGTAACATGGACTAGAGGAGAGATAGTTAAGGAAAGTAATTCCAAGGCTTTTCAATAATTGGAAAAAGATTAATATGTGGGTTTCCTGTGTCTGAAACCTAATCTGTATAGGAATGTACTGACCTTTAGAGATGGGTCAAAACTAGAATCTTTACTCTAATCTCTTTCAAATATTTTAGTGGACTGAAGATCTCAGATGCTCCTGAAAAATAAAAAATCAGCTTTCTTGATCCAGCAATCTGAAACTTTTCTTTGTCTGTCATTAAAACTAGAGTTGTACTCCTGTTTATCTGAGTTCAGGATTAACTGAATTCTTGTAAATGGATTACATGCTACTGTGAATGTATTAAATATTCTACTGGATTACATGCTACTGTGACTGTATTAAATATAATACTGTTGCTACTCCCTTGCTCAACTAAAACTACTTGTGAGGTTTACAGGAGATTCTGTTTAGTAAGAACATCAAGATTTGGCCACACCTATCTATCTTAGTAAGGGTGAAATTAATTTCTTAAGCATTTGCATAACTTTGTAAGTGTTACCATTGTACAGCAACATTAGAGAGATTATATACTGATTTTAAAAACCATTTAAAATAAAGTATTTAAAATAAATACTATTTAAAATAAAGTACAATGTATCCACATACTCCTTTCCAACCTATCCAGTTTTTTCAAAGTTCCAAACATACTGGCAATCTCTTTTATTCACCTAAACCAGTGGTGCCCAACTTTCTGCCTTTGTTGATTGGCTGAATAGGTTCTAGTCTTCAGGTTAGATCCCATGTGATATCAGCCCCTGTAGCTGGTCTGCCTGGATCCAGCTGTGTGCTAGCCCAACCCCATGTTCTCAGATCCTGCTATGTACTAATCCAACCCTGTATGCACAGATCTGGTTGTACACTAGCTGGATCCCATGTACGTTGATCTAGCTGTGCACTGGGGTGAACCTGCATGCCTGCCAGAGCAAGTGCACTGGGCCATGCATCCAGCCCATAAACATCCCTATGGGACTGGAAATTTAGCAGGAGACGAGTGGTTATTTATGCTCCCCCACTGCCAAATTTTCAGACCTGGGGGCTGAATAACAGAGCTTTGTGGGCCATACCTAAACAAAAATTCATGGATAGCAGCACCTCTGTTCTAAACTACAGTTCATGCATAACAGCATATTGATATCTCTACCTCCATCTCAGCAGTCTCCATCTTCAGTAATATCCAGACAATGGTGAGCAAACCTCAGCTAGTCCAGGGATTGAATTCAGTTTGGACAAGCATACATGGCTATCAGCCACTACCCCAGGTACCTATATTAGAAATCTGCTGGGCTGGAAATCTTAAGAGAAAATCTGTTCTCACTACATTTCTAGCCAAGTTTTGGCTCCTAATCTTCTAGTTATATGAAGTGAAACTATTATCCCTAACACAACCTAGAAAGCCAAAAGTGATGGAGTAATGAGAAACATTTTCGTTCTGGTTCAAGAGAAGGCACATGCAGTGACAAACATTAAAAAAGCTGGAGCCTAAATTGATTCAACCTTTGCAGGTTAGTTTAACCTGCCTTGGTTGAACCAGTTTGTAACAGCAGAAACCTGTAGGCACATGCCTGCAGTTGCTCTGGCCAGGAGCTAAGGGTGCTAGAGCATGCCCTCGACTGCAGGGAAGCTGTGCTGGGGGGCGTGGCCAGTCTGGGCTGAACTGGCCAGAGAGGGGTTTAATTCCCCTCCCCCATCCCACCGGCAGGCCAGCATGGCCCTGAGGCAGAGGGGACAGGCAGGGAGGTTATTCTCCCCTCTACCCCCGCTACTCCTGGGGGACTGCAGGTGGGTCTAGCTGCCCTGATTGCTGCCGAGAGGCAGAATAAGCCCCCTCCTGTCTCCTCTGCCAGATGGAAGGCTTCAGGGCAGCTTGGGTTGAAGCTGCTGGGCTGAAGGAAGTGCCCCCAGCCCCAAGCAGCACTGTGCAGTGCAGCAGGAGCCACAGCTAGAGGCAAGGGGAGACAGCCCTACCAGGCCAATCCATCTTCCCCTTGCTTGCAGCAGTTACTCCTCCTCCCCTTCTTGCTGCTCCTGAGCCATGGGTCATGATTTCCCAGAGCACAAGCAGAGAGCCCATCCCAAAGAGAATGCCAGGATGCTGGGGGACTCTGGTTTAAGTTAAACCAGGAAGGGGTCTGGGACAGATATTGCATAAACTTGATTTGAGCCAAATCAGTTAAATCTGATACTACATTCAACTAGGTTTATTTCAAAACAGTTCTGGCCATTTTGAAACTGGTTTTTGTGCACGGAATGTCTGTTCTGTTACAGGTTTAAACCAGTTTCTGTTCACTGCACAACCAAAAAAACCCCCTATACATTTGCACCCAGAAATAGCTACGGGAGAAGTTTTGTGCATGTGTATAGAGATAGATGCCTAACAAGCAGATTATATAAATGCCATTTATGCTCACAACTACTGCTGGTATATAAGCTGAAGATGCCAAAGGGAGGCAACTTTTAAAAACTAAAATATGTAAATATATATATATATATATAAATGTGCATATATATATGTTTACATAAATATGTAAACATATATATGAGTGAATAGATTCACTCATAGCAAGAAACCTTCCATTTCTCCACTTCATATACCCTTTATGAAGGACAAGATCAAGAACAACTCAATGATCTTCTGGAGTGCCTGACAGTTTTTTTCCTTGCAGTATGATTTTGTTTGTGTTATTAGTGAAGAAATGGATACCTAACATTGTTAATGACACATTATTACTTATAATTAAATTATTAAGATCTGACATAATTACCATTAAAGTACTTAGTACTGCATAGAGATTCATCTTATGTCTGTAGCAATATTGCACAATTGCTTTTTACATCATATTATCAATCCTGATTCCTTTTATGTTCCATAATTGAATGCCATTCTCCACATTTCTCCTATCTAAATTTTAGAACCTTAGTATCTTTGAAACATTTTTATGATCATCTGAAATGTATTCTTGACCTTTCTTGTACACACACCTCCTATAAAGTACCTTTCATGGACATGTAACATTTATAATATATAGGAGGAGGAATGATAAATGCCTTTTTTCACTTTGTAAAGTACAATGGGATAAGTGCTAGGATGTTTTTCAAGTGTTAAGATGGAAGGTGTTTCTCAGATTCTGTCACAGAGTGTGAATATTTATTGTCCTTGGTTACAATGGAGTTAGTGTAATAATGAAGGCTATGAGTAGGATCCAGGTTTAGCTTTTATGTAATAGTATATTGGGGCTGCTCTAAAGGATGCATAGAGAATGCTGAAAATGTTCTTAATGTCACATTAGAACTTGAAATTATTCCAGAAATAGCTTGCTTGTTTGGGATGATAGCATTTATTTTGTAACAACAACAGAAAATGATGTACAGAATGTTTTGTAAGGATACTAATTATATGTTAATAACACTTTTATCTGCTTTGAATAAATATACAGATGTGTAGGGCCACAACGGTGTCTTATATTAGGATGCAATTCAGTAATTGCTACACAACAGTTTTCCATCAAAGGAAAAAAATCTTAACATGCCATGAGAACAATTATTGAGTGTAAAAATCTGTCACTCTTGTATGTTAAAGAGCCTATCAGATGAAATTCTATACTGGTTTAGTATTCAGTCATGGTGACCAGATTCCTGTGCTACTAGATATTTTTTTTTAATTATTTCATTTTGTTGAAACCTTTATGTATGCTGGCCATCCTATTCTTCCATTATATTATTGGAAAAATCAAAAGAAACTGCTTAATTTTTTGGTTGCATTTCGGTTTTAAATACTTATTGATGTCTTGTCTAGACTTTCAAATATGATTGATCATTACACACTGGGAACACTGAAAATAAGATATGCACAATAAACAAGTACTTTTAGGAATGCAGTTATTTCTGTTGTTTTGGCATATTGCTTATTCAGTATCTCTTTATAAAATGACAGGTAATAAAAATCTTCTTTAAAATGTTCATATGGTTATGATTTGTCATGTTTCAGATAAGTAGCCTTTGATGCCTGAAAGTGAGGCACCTGTTCACCAGATTTAACAAACCTTTGATTTATTGTAATATTTCTGGGAGGATTCTGATTTTAAGCAAGCTGTACTATGCAGTATATTGCTGAACCATATATTGCATTAATACCTCACTGTGCTTACCAACATTAATATAAGCTATTTGTTTACTACCACATCAAGGTTATTCATCATATGCAGTGTCAGAAAGCACACGTTGACATCTCATATTGTCTGCTTCAAGGGCAAGACCAATGTGACCTTTGACTTTTTCTTTTAAAAAGGATGAAATCATTCCAGAGGAATAATGCCTAACCGCACAGTTCCCTTCAAGAATCAATCTGCCATCTATGTTTTCCAATTTTCTGTAGTGTGGCTTGTTAAGATTTGAGGGCTAATTTTTAGCAAATGCTTTCATATGCCCTAAGTATGTTCCATATTGGTATTGTTTTTACATTTTCTACTTATTCATTAGAAGATGAAGATTTGAAAATGGGTAATTCTTTGTAAAAATGTATGAAAAATGAATTTGCCAAGGCCGTAAGATTATTTCTTAGGCTGCTCTTTGGGGAGTGATGTGTTGAAAAGTGTTATTCAATAGTTTCTTAGATTTAATATTACTGGGTTTTTTCCCCTTTAAATATATAAAACAACCTTTCTTAGTTTTATCCCACAGTCTTTATGGCCAAGTCCCCTAAAGAACTATATAAGTTGATGGAAGCCGAGAAATAGCTATTAGTTGTTACCTGCTCCTGCAAGGTTATTATAAAGGAAGGTTCCTACTAACCCAAGTTTGGTTAGGTTCCTACTATTCTTTAAGGCTGCTACTACCCTAAAAGGATGGATGGAGTGAAAATAGGAAAATATCTGTGCATAGAAGCATTTTGCCTTTGCTGTTTCAATACCATCACAGTGGGAAGTGTATATACACTGCCCAATCTGATTGAAATGTGAGGGCACTAATGCTTTTTCACAAGGTTAACAAAGTACTGTATCTATATTAAGGTATATATGCCTTCATATAGGCAACTATCTTGAACTTTATCAAACACTAGGTGTGCGTGCATGCATGCATGCGTGCATGTGTGTCTGTGTGTGCATATTTTCATGTTTTTTTCGGAGAGAGGGTGAAAGTCAAACAAATTGGTAATTATATTATCCGTGCAAGATACTGGTTTCACTATAAAATTCAACCAAGTAGAATACAACATCCTTTGACCTAGCTGATAAAGGGTCAGAAAGCAATTTTGAATAATAAATGAGACCCGCTGACCTCATGACCCAAGTCTGGCAGGGTCAGTGGCAGCCCTCTCACCAGATGCTGATGGCAGATATACAGACACAGACAGCTCAACTAATGAGCTTCCTGAATAGGGGTTTTTAGATCCAGTGACATTTAAGTGCTATATAGTATATAAAACAAACTTCTAAATAATCTGTGTCATATAAAATTAAAGTGATATTTACAGGGAAGCATACTCGATGTACTTTGTAATCCTTTTACAGCTTCTCCTTGTTGCCCTTTAACCACAAAATTTAGCACCTGACTAACGTTTCCTTTAAGATCTTTTTTTCTTACACTTACGTGATTCCCATTTACTGGTTGCACTTTGCTAGGATGAAATGATGCCTTTTTGGCATTTCATTTAGCCCAAGTCATCAAAACATTACATTTAAAATGCAGTCACTTTATTGTTCTTAAATACAAACCAAAGCAAACTGTTATCTTCACCTTCCAGTGGATGAAATTTACCTATAGTGTTTAGGGCCAGCAAAAATACGGTCTTGACTACCTGAGTGCTACAACTGTGCTGTTCAGATTGAGCCACAAAATAGGTAGATTAGAATGGACTAAAGACAGGGCCACATCATCCATTATGTAGATATTCAGTTTCCCAGCATTCCGCACAAGCTGCATGAGGGCTCAAGTTCAGTCTCCCATCCATCAGTTTGAGAGTGCCCTGAAACTGTGAGTCCTAAATTAAGCTGTGGATTTCAGCTCTCTCACCCATCTGATTTTTCCTCACACAGGGCACATCTACACGTGCATTTACGGTGCATTAAATTTATTGCACAGTAAATTACTGCGCAGTAAGCAGGAATAAGCCGGTATTTACACATGTGGGTGACCTGGGACTAGATTTAGTCCCAAATCAGAGCAGCCTGCCATGTGCCCCTGTGGCCACTAAGGGGAGCTCCAGCCTCCAGTCACATGGCTGCTAGCGCTTGGCAGCCATGCTGAGGCCAGAGGCAGCTGCCAGCATTTGGTGGCCATCTTAAAAGCACACCCCCACTCTCTGATCCCTGCCCAACCCCTCCCTTGCCCAGGAGTTGCGTGCCCAGTGCAGGGGCAGCATGCAGCAGCTCCCTCCCTGCCCACCCTGCCTCCCTAGACCATGGGTGCTCCAGCTCCTGTCCCTGCCCCTGCCAGTGGTGCCCACCTGCCCCTGCCGGTGGTCCCCAGCACCCTGCTGCTCCAGCCTGGCCCCTGCCAGCAATGAGCAGTGCCCTGCACTGCTGCTGGCCATGGTGCTGGCACTGCCCCCCCTGCCCAGGCCTCAGGACAGCCACGCAACTACCAGCTGGGCCCAGGGCACTGGCTGACCCCCTCCTCCTGCACTCCCTGCTCCAGCCCACCTGCCCCACCACCCACAGACCCCCAATTCCCTTCCCACCCCCAGAACTACTCCAGGACACACATGTAGGAGAAACCATTCAAACTTTATTAATAGAACAAACCCCCCATCCCTCCTCCCTCCACTCCCAATATAGCCCCTCCTCCTCCCCCCACATACAGTGCCCCTCCACCACCCTCCCTACCCATTAACAATAAAAAACCCATTCCTGAAAGCTGAAAGACACTTCTGACCCTGTCCCCAAGTCCACCTGAGAGGTGCTGAGGGGTGGGGCCACCCAGGGCAGAGAGCCCAGTGGCAGGTGGCCAGCACCCCAGGCACAGATAGTTCCCCTGCAGGTCTGGGGGCCATAGTGAAGCCTGGGAATGCCTATATCCTGTAGACACTGTAGGACATGCTCCAGGGTTCTGCTGGGGGCCTGCTGTGGGGAGGCAGGCAGGACCCAGGGGCCCTGGGGGTTGGGGCAGGAGACCAGGCATGGTGGGTTGGGGCATGGGCAGCCAGCTGCTGTTCCATCAGTCTCCATGTACTGCTGCTCAAGGACCACCAGTTCGGCTCAGTGGGTATGGCTTCCTCCCAGGTGAGGCCTCCTCCCACCATGCCCACTGGTCCATCACCCTGTCCTCCACTACAACCACCAGCCACTGGAGCAGGTGGGTCTCATTCTGCCTGTGCCACTGGTGCAGCTGGGGCCTCTGGGTGACTCCAGGGGCAGGTGGCCCTGAGCCTATGGCGGGGGGGCTCTGGGTCCCTGAAGCCTCTCCCCTGAGTCCAAATTTTGGCCCTGCAGTGGCAAGAGACAGAAGCCTTTTGTGAGAGTTTGCAACTTTTGAGAGATAAGAAGCTCTGATCCAGGGGTCCTGCATTGCCTGGTCTCAGATTGGAGGTTATGTGTGTGCGGGTGCCCAGGGACCATGGTAAACTGGCCAGGCAGGACTGGGCCCAGGTGGGTGTTGCCCAAGACTCCTGTCCTCAATTGCTCCCTGGGGGATAGCCTCCCCTGCCCCTTTTCCAGGGTGGGCCAGGCCAGGCTGCTGGCAGCGCCTGCTGCTATGGTCCAGCCCCTGCTGACTCCCTGACCTCTGCCCCTGCAGGCCCACAGCTCTGCTGCACTGCTGTCCAGCCCCTGGCACCCAGGCCACATGGGGCTCCCAGACAACTGGGGTGAGGGGCTGGCCGCACCCCCATCATCTCCACTGGGGGCCTGTCCAGGGAGGTGCCCAAGGGCCAGCCCCCTGCCACACTGCTGCTACAGCCTGAGCATGCCCGTACTGTGCATGCTGCAGGCAGTGCATCTCATAGGCTGTTTATGCAGGTGGAGGGCTGCCCAGGCCACTACACCCTGCTGTTGCTGATCCTGCTGGTGCCCTGGGTACACATACACTCATGGATTGGGACCCTAAGCTACACCCCTCTCTGCACAGGGGGCAAGCCCGGCCTGCCCTGCAACCTCTGCTGCCACCTGGAGGGATATCTGCTACATGTTCCTGTCTCTGGCTGCCGAGAAGTTTGCTGCCAGGATCAACACCTTCCTCAGCATGTGAGAGGCCTGTGCCCAGCCAGCTGCAGGGAAGCAGGGTGCTCAATAAAGTTCTGACCTGTGTCCTGCCCCTCTGCATGCTTTGCAGGGGGAGGGGAAACCTGGGACCATGGGAGTGCGGGTATGCTGGACAAGGAGGCAGGGGCTGGGAGGGCAGTGGAGACTGGGGCTGGGTGGGCCTGTCCCCCAGTGCAGGACTTACCATGGGCTCAGTGTGGGGCTCTCTGTGCCAGGCGATGTCCAGCTCTACCCAGTGTCTGTGGCCTCTGGTAGGATGGGGGCTGGCACTCGGCCAGGGCCCCCACCCTGGGAGGATCTGGTCCTGCTGGCAGTTCCTTGTAGGCAGCTACAAGGTGGCACCAAGGCTGAGGGAGCCACTGGCCAGGGCTTTCCAGGCTTCCAGTGGGTGGAGCAGCCACAGAGGAGTGCCTCAGGACATCCTCCTCACCCCACAGTGCCACAAGGGTGTGCAGCTCCTTCCAGGTCCAGTTTGTGCCTCTGGGGCTGTGGACAGGTGGGGACACATGGACAGGGCCAGGGCTGGACACAGGGAAAGAGGAGGACATCATGACCCGTGCCAGATGACTGGGCCCTTGCGCAGTTGGCCCTGTGATGCCGGCCTTGGAGGGCTGGGAACAGAACCCCCAACAGGGACACGGCCAAGGAGTTAGAGTCATATGGCTGAACTGCTTCACCATGGTCCATCAAAGAGACAGAGGTGGGGGATAAGCAGCAGTGGGGAGCAGGTGCTGGCCCTGGTGGCACAGCCAACAGGTCCATCAGCCCTGGCAAAATTACAGGTCAGGGCAAGTTTGCTGCACCCCTTTGTAGCACTCACCTGTGGCCAGGCAGCAGCTCTGGAGAGGGTCAGACCTGGTAAGCATAGCCTGTGGGCTGTCCAAGGGGGCACACAGGGCCTGTTGGGGTGCTGCAGCCACAAGGGTGCTGCAGGATCCCTGAAGTATGTGCCCCAAGGCACAAAATGGCTGCAGCTTTTATACCCTGCAGCTAGGGGATGTCAGAGAACAGCCCAGTCCAGCAGCAGGAGAGGGGGCCAGGCAGGAGCCCTGGGACTGGGCTGTAGCTGGCCACCTAGTAGCTGGACAGATCCACCTGGAAAGCTCCCGCATTACTACGCAGTAAGGCATCTACACATATGTTACTGCGCAGTAACTAATTGGCATAAATTTGATACTTGCATCAAATCCTGCAGGTATCAAATTTACACCCAAGTCAGCATAAGTCACCATAGTTACTGCACAGTATGGGTGTGCATGTGTAGATGTGTGCCTGTACTGTGCAGTAATTTAGGTTACTGCACAGTAAATGTGCACATGTAGACACGCCCACAGAATCTGATTGTGTTTGATGAAGAGGAGTGCACCAAGTATGCACTTTCCATATATGTTTTGTATGAATTAGGATTTAAGACAAGATTTTGAAATACTGGCCTCTGTATTTCACCCCAAATTTCGCAAAGGTTAATAACTTGGTTGGAACACAGGCTTTTCAGATGTCTGATTACCTACACCTATGATCTGGTACTTTGATGTCTTAACTATTTAGAATTTCACACATAATAATTTGCATGGACAAAGTTTCAGAAGCAAAATGGATACCTAATGAAGTCTATATGTTATTCTTGAAAATATGTACAAATCAATCCAACTAAGTAACATGCAATAATAATAACCTTATAATCATGAAAGATTAAACACGTTTCTACATAAATTGCTATAAAGATCTGCAGAATTTAATAGAGAATTTTTAATTTTTAAACCAATACATACAGTTTAGTAGAGAATGTTTCCCTTCTATAGGAGCCTATAGAATCCTGTAGGTTGCTTTTTAAAATTCTACAGGAAGATTTTCTTAAATTTTTTCAGCAGTCTTTGCACTTACTTAGCAGTTTACATTCAAGAATTGCAAAACATGTTATGAGCATAAATTATTTGAACTTACAACCCTGTTGGAACGTGGAAAAATATTACTCCACCATTTCTAGAGGGGGAAACTGAGGCACCCAAGCTCATTTTAAATTGTTGTGGAAAGTATTTCCTTTTACCAGTTTTAAAAGAGTTGCCTTTCAGTTTAATTGAATGTCTGCTTGTTCTTGAATTATGAGCAAGGATAAAGAGGAGCCAGTGGCTGATTTACTTTCTCCAAACCATTTATTATTCTGTATACCTCTACCACAGTCACCTCTGTTTGTCTTCTCTTTAAATAAAAGCATCTTTTCAGAATCTCTTTATATGGAAGCCCAATAATTTTCCTCACCCACATCTAGGCCCTCCTCCTTTCTGAATCAGTGTCAACAGAAAGGTTCATCACCCTTTAGAAGGAGGCATACTATCAATGTATATGATGGCACTGTAATGTTTCAGTGTTATTTGCAAACACACTATTCTTATACTTTAATGATCTATTAGCTTCTATGACTGCCACTGCACACTGAGAAGAGCTTTTCACTAAAATGCTCCTCATGACCCATGTTCGATCTCAACACTGTCACAGGGCTGGGGAGAGGAAATTTGGGTCCTTTTTAACCTGGGATTGCCTCAGGGTACTTTTTTTTTTAATATATCTGTGCTGGTTAATGCAGCTTTGGAGATTGCCCGTATTTATGATCAGCTACCCATGGAATGCAAGTGCCTTGCAACAGCATGTGAGTAGCTAGGGCATGGGATATTCCTGGCCATGCTTCCACACCCTCTAGCAAAGACTTTTACACTAGGGTTGCTGCAGGATAGATTACAGACAATTCCCAGGGAATCTCTCCTAAATTTTTCAAGTGCATGCAAGATTCTGAAAGTTCAGTGTTGGGTAAGCACTTATAGAGTGCAGATATTGTAAACAGAGCTCATTGTTAATGTAATGTAATGTTGCTGAGTGCCTTGCCTTAGGGACATGGTTGCCAAACATGAACAGCAAATACAATATGTAACACAAATACTTGAGAAATTATAAAACCTCCTCAGAAACCTGTTTGTTGCCCTGCTTTGTGTACCCAAGGAAAGAATAACCTACACAAAGCAAAGAAAGTTTTGTTGTATCCTGTACATTGGTAAACTGCATGTTAGGATTGTTTCATGTTTTCTATGTCAATAATCCACATCAGTAAAGGGCTGTTTTACACATTACAATTCTAAGCCTGATCTTGAACCACATTCCCGCTTTCTGCCAAACTAAATCATACCTTACTTTTTCCCATGCCTTGTCTATATAATCCCAAAGAATAACATTTCTGTGATGTTTGGTAAAAAATCAGGAAAGAGTTTTAAAGCCATGTGGCCAGATTTTCTGAAGGTTGCTCTCTTTCTTACAGGCATGAAGGTGTAAACCATTCTGGAAGGCAAAACTCTCCTGTTCACAGTAGCTTCACACAAAACTTCTTTTTTTCCTATGTTCTATAATGGTTGTGTGCTACCAAGGGCTTCTCACTCAAAGTGAAAATTTCCATGGTTTGTATCAACTTATAGTCATGAAAAATTGGATGGAGCAGTATAAAGTAACACATGCAGTCTGAAATCTGAGCCATAGTGTTTAAAAGTGTCTCCTGTCATTAACTTTGGAAAAATATTCTTGCTTATTTCTCATTCATTCTGTTTACCAAATGGCTCTGCTAACAAATTCTAAAATCACTTAGTTTTGCTGAGAAGTCTATTTTGCATGCTAAGGGGAAACGATTAATGACAAAATTATGAAGACATACAGCGGAGACAGGGATTCCCTATGGGCTCACTAGAGAAGGAATATAAACAAGAGAAAGTTTGGAAGCTGTGTAAAAAAGGGCACATCTCCTCCGTGAATGAACAAATGGGGAAATTATCTTTTTGTTTACGCAAAAGAATTGCATAGGTTTTTTAGGAATTTTTAATATGTCTAGAATATAAAGGGAAGGGCAGGCAGGGAGCTAGAAGGAACATGGTAGGTAGTGACATGAAGCTGGTCCAGGTGTCAGAATGGAGATTCGAAAAGCAGCAGAAAAATGAAGCACATGGGTCAGGAGAAGTGAGGATTAGGGTGGTGAGATAATGGAGATGCAGAGAAAGTAGGCATGAGCTGGATATTTAGTCACTTTTGCTACAGACTGATAGGATTGAGACACAACCTTCATACTACTGGATCATCTTGCATACAATCAAGGATATCAAAATCAAAGATATCAGTGGTTCATAATCTCACTCTCTGAACACGCTGAGAATAAACAACTACTGTGCATGACATCACTATAGACCCAAGAGCACTAAAACCTTCCCTACCCAAAACCTGGAGATAGGTGTGTAGTACCCACCCTGCTTCTGCTATAGCCTGTGGGACTGTAGCAATTGTGATTCATTGTAGACCCTTTCTATATGGGTCTTGGGCAGTGGATCTGTGTTCTGGACCCACTAGCCATTCGGTATCATACATGCCTAATTCTATACTGCTACAGAGACAATTACCATAGGAAGCATTTATAAAGAACCCTGTCCCTCCTCCTCTCTCTCTTCATGCAAAGCAGCAGCCATCAGTTATATTTCTGGTTCTGCATACTTATGCAGTAAGGAAATGGCAGGTGTTGTCCCGATATATTTTCATTTCATCCAACCATAGCATGCACTAATTTTGTAAAAATGTTGTAAATTAGGTATGTGTACCACTAAAAATCAACCTATGTTTGATAGTACACAAGTATATATTCTGCTAAACCTGTAATATCATATTCTCCAAAGCAATTAACATACATCACATACTCTCTTCTTTCTCCCCCATTATATCATACACTGTTGCAGATGAAAAAAAAATACTTTTTTCCCTACTTAGGTATATTTTATGCAATTTTGGACTAAATTCTACTCCTAGATACAAGCAACTAGCTCCCATTGTGTTTAATTGGACTTGTGTTCATCCATTCATGGACAGATTTTTTTGAGGATTCCTTCACTCATAATATGGTGAGATGCCACTGTATATATTCATTTCTTTTCCTGGAAAAACCTTGTCAACATCCTAATTCTACCCAGGCTTTAATTTCAAGCAGTTCTGTAACTCACATGGTCAACAGTGAATATAAGTGCACCTTTTATGCTCCCACAGAAATGAACACATTCTAATCAGCTTTTTATTTCAGACAGGCATTTTTTTTTTGCATGTATAAGATCCAAAGTTTTTAACAGTTCATTCAAAAAATGTAAAGTTTTAACCCACTATTTAGACCCACATTTATTAATAAAATATTAATTTCTTGCAACCATTCTACACATTTTCCCCCTCAAAAAAGCAACATTTTCTTAACTCATTGTTGATATTTTGTTATTTGCATGATTTTTTTTTCTTTTGGTGTCACTTGATGTGTAATACACAAATGCATAAGGGAGGTCTGTGGGAAAGTATGACGTTTCCCCCAGCTTTTACATATTTTGTGCTGAGTGGTTTCCTAACCTTTACCAGCCCTCATGGTGAAGTCCCTTTTATACTGTATCAGGAGTAAAGCTCATTTGCAGACAGCTGCAATATGATCTTCTCACCCTGCCCTGCCATTGACCTTCAACCTGATCTGAAAGAACCACCTTCTTTCAGAGAAAGTTATTAATTTACCATAATAGCTCTGTTTTGGGCCTCCTCAGCAAAAACAGACAATTGTGCCCAAATGGGATGGTTTTGTGATATTGACTAACATCTTATAGATGAAGACAAAACCACCAAGGTATTTCAGTTAGGACTGACTCAGTCGGGGACCAAAAAAATCCTATTTAAAAGTATGGTTAAAGTGCTGCACTTCAAAAATATATATATTAGAAGTGGATACCTTCTCTACCTTATATATTAGTAAAGCTTGCTCCTTTTTTATTCTCTCCTCTTAACCAAGTGAAACTTGTCCATTGAGAATAAATGGACAGTTTGCTATGTAGCTTGCAAAGGTAAACATTTCAAGAGAAATAAGAATAGAAATAATCAGACTATTGGGTAATAACTGGAAACAAATAAAATGCTTCTGATTAAAACAATTAGTCACAAGCATTACAAGCTGAAATGCAGTCCAGTGTTAAAGAGACAGTTTAGAAGCACATGGTACATTTATCACAGCTCCACAGACAAGTTATTGAGCTGTCTGTGAAAAACAGAGCCAAACAGGAAAGCTTTCAGCAGAAAGCAGTGGTTGAGGTCCTTGATTGATAGAGTTAGATGATGCAAAGCTGTCTGATGGCCTTTCTGCAAAATAAAGTGAAGGAACTCAAGGTCTTTCATGACGATCTCTGACCACAGATGAACAGCTACTTTATTACAGCACAGATTGAGGTTGCACCTTAGTCCATATTCTGCCACTTTTCGATGCACGCGGTTAACTTTACCAACAATCCACTGTGTTTAACATAAGTGTTTGCCATCTTTACAGGATTTCAAAAGGCTACTACAAGGGATAGCAGACTACACTGGTTAAAAGTTTTGCCTTGTTCCCTTTTTAACTGGAGTGACTGAAAATAATATATTCAGGCTTACTACAGGCTTCTTGCTGCCATAACAGAATTTGATTGTTCTGGGATCAGTCCCTTTTGTTTAATATATAACCCACTGGTGAAGAATAGCCAGAAATCTACCTGCTGTGCTGTTGCTTTCAGAAATGATGATATTTACATCTCCAAAATGCGATCTCTCTACTTTCCAAAAGACATTTTAAGTGCAGTCTAGTCACTCAGTGACCTGACACTTCTGTTCAGTCTCAGAAAAAGATCTGCATTAAAAACTAAGAACTGCTTAGGAACATTTACTAGAGGGAGAGCCTGTATTTTAATCTGTGTCCTGGCGTTGGTTAAAAAAAAGGAAACTAAAATTCTCATACCCGAATGCTCCAAATTAGCCATTTAATTTCATAGTCAGCAACCTAAATAGGCAGCCTGATTTGCATGGTGCCCAACACCTACAGGCCCCGTTAACTGAAGTGGAAGCTGTGACTTTGCAATACTTCAGAAAAGCAGACACTAGCTGCCACATTTTTACATATGCTTAAAGATATACATAGTGTTTTCCTAAAGTGCCTAAGCACCTGACTTCCAATGACTGCAATCAGTTTAGACAACTCCCTGCTTTTGAAAACCTCACTAGGCATTCCTAACCTCACTAGGCTTTCCTGCCTTGGGATGTCTAAGGGACTTAGGCACAAAACAGGCTAGTCTCTACAAAAGCTGTCATGTGTTCAATGAGATCCAAGTCAGGAAGGGCTGGGAAAGCAGGGGAGATGTGGGACTACTCATGTTTACCTTGTAAATGGTTTTTTATATTTCATGATATTTTTGTCATCAGAGAACAAACTTTCAGAAACAATGTCTCAGAGATTCAATTAGGGGCTTGATTCTATTTTGTTCTATTTAATTTTATTCTATTCAGATTCTTCCCCACTTCATAATCATATCTGAACACCTTCTAGGAATGCATTAGGTGATCTGACAAACAGCTGTCATGCATTGTTCTCTCATCCTCTTTCCTGAGGGGAAAATTGGTCTGTGCTGTGAGGATATACTAGAGAAGGTAAGGCCAAAGGTATGCCTTGTACCTGGAATGTTTTCATTGATAACTGCTTTCGTGTGCACATTTTCACCAGTATAAATCTTCATCTACAGCAGCGCAAATCAGAGCAACATTAGTAAATGGCAGATTATAGCAAATCATCATAATACTAATATCTTTTTCTCTAAGGAACAGTTGGAGCATGAGGCCAACACTTCAGCTGTGTAAACAACAGATCTAATGAAGGCTATGTCTGCT
The DNA here is from genome assembly GCF_000455745.1 of Alligator sinensis. Lineage (NCBI taxonomy): Eukaryota > Metazoa > Chordata > Crocodylia > Alligatoridae > Alligator > Alligator sinensis. The sequence goes on from NW_005841888.1 coordinate 2,302,348, forward strand.
TATGCTGGAGGACAATCAGGGGGATGGACTCATATTTAGCTTCCTAGCAATTTCCAGTGAGACCAGCAGACTGGAGACGCTTCCTTTTTTTTCTCTCAGTTGCCTTCATTTTGAAGTCTGACTTATTCACTCCTCCACATGCTGTTATCTTCTTCAAAATAATGCGTTTCTTGCCATATGCTTAATTTAATATCCACAGCTGCCTACACTTTATCTTATTTTGAACTTCAATTCCTCAGTGGTCAAAGGACTGCTAAGAGCAATACAGAAATCCACGTGACAGTGGGTGTGTCTACACGTGTAATTAGCAGATAGCAATAAGCTCTGGGGCAGTTCACACCGGAGTTTATTTCTACTGGGCTCAGCGTTTACATGTGCACCTGGGGCTGCAGTGCGTTGAGCTGGGATGGAGCAGCCCCAGGCATCACAGGGGTTCTGGCTGGTGAGCCTGCCAGCCTGGGGCTGCTCCACCCTGGCTCAATGTGCTGTGGAGGGCCTGACTGGGGCACAAGGGTGCTACAGTGCAGGACTAGTCAGCAGGCAACCCCCACATTTTGGCACACTAGTCAGCAGGCAACCCCCAGCCAGCCCCAGTCACTATCTACATGCACATTTTGGCACATGTAACTACTCCTCTGTAGGATAGTACTTGTCCCAGACAATACTATCCTACAGTGGAGTTAGTTAATTTACTATGCCCTAATACAGGTGCATATATAGACAGTGACACTTTGCTACTAATTAGTCAGCTCTGCAGTAAAGCACACATGTAGATGCACCCAGTCTCCCTTGCAGGGCTTATCACCACTTTTCACTAGTACTTTTCAGTACTTTCAAATAAGAACATGTTGCAAATATATTTATTTTTTATCTTAGGGTAGAAACACATAATCAAGCCAAGGTGCCTGGACAGAAAAGTAATTTTGAAAGCAAGGTTAATCAAATAAAGCAGAAATGATGAGACAAAGCAAAGCAGAGAGTAGCAGCAGAGCCAAGGCTTGGAGCTGTAAGCAAGCTATCCTGCTTAGTAATTAGGCTACGTACAGACATTCAAAAAGCTAGAGGTAGAATCAGTCTAAGTTATGCAGTTTTCTGTAAGCAGCGAAGATTAGATCAGTAGTGACCAGAACATGCATTTGTCCTTTGGTGGAAGGGCAACTCTTAGACTGAGTTACACCATTTTTAAATCAGATTGTACGTGCTGAACTTCTGTTCTGTTACTGGTATAGATCAGTTTCTGATCACTTATACTGGTAGAAGTGTAATGTCCATACCTGGCCTAAGTATTTAAAATAAAATACTATTAGCCACTTTAGGACAGAGTTTATGTAATGTGTTGAATTATTTAATTAGTAAAGAGTATGGTTTCTCTCTACCAACTTACAACCTGTCCTATACTCCCTAAGTATACTTGAATTACTTGCACAAAGAATAAGGGCCAAAAGAAAAAAAAAATCCCTAGGGGAATAATTATTTTATTCTACTATTATATGTTGTTTCATTTGATCTATTTTGCATAATTATATATTATGTAGTAGTAGTAGATTATTTACAACTTTTACAACTTTTGCTAAAATAATAAAATCAAATGTTCAATAACATTATATAGAATATAATAGCAGCATTTATAAAATGTATAATTTTTGCTAAAAGCCTAAAATAAGATTATGCATTCTACCAGTTTATGCAAAATTAAACCAGAATATAGTAAATGATGATAGCAGAATAAAGCAAGATCAAATGAAGCACTGGACAATAAAATAAAACAAGGGGATTTGTTATGATTCTATGAATTTAACTTTAATTTTCTTTCAGTTTTCTTTGTGTTTAAACTGGTAGAATGTGTAATATTATTGTATGCTTTTAACAATAACCATAAATTATATAATCTAACTATTATATTACATATAATTTTAATGTTAATTTTACTGTATTGTTTTAGTGAAAATTGTATATAACCTACTACTACCAATCAGTAAAACACATGCAGTAGGCATGTTTCAAATAAGGAAATGAATATATATTTTTTGATCAGGATACAGTGTCACTTTTAAATGATAGACCAGTATGGCTGTATTCTTACAGCTATCAAGAAGAACCTCTTGAAACTCAGTTACCTAATAATTACAATATATCCAATTATGCAATAACATACTTCACTTACAGTTATAAGTGAATCCATTTAAAACAATTCAAATGATTTATTTTGGCTGATGGCATGTGCACTAGAATTGCTGCAGTCCTTTCAAGCAAAAGAAGTTTTTGCAATATCATTCAGATTTTTTCTCATCTGTTTCCTAAAGGATTTCCCCAACCGATCACCATACAAGCTGATGATGTGGAAGAAGCTTTCAGTTGCCAGTGTTAGATATTGGTCCACTGGGACAGAGAACGAAATTAACATTGATCACTATCAGATGAAAGGCAAGCATCTGCCCCCAAAATTTAAGTCTTGAAATGTGTTAAGTTGCAGACTCGTGTTCTATGCCAACATCAGCATGTGCCAACCTGAAACTGTTTTGAGATGCACGCACATTTTTAATACAGCTTTGCACTCTATGTCACACTAACAACACTGTCCTTTTTCATCCAAAAATGAAACTCTGAAAAAAGTGTATTCTTACATATTTTACTGCATTTTCCACTTTATACATCCAGTATATATGCTACATGTTGCATTTATATCTGGTTCATATAAATAAAGATGTTTTAAAAACATGTACTGACTTTATCATGCTATTAAGGTTTTTGAATGAATCTGGTTGTTAAATGGTTGTTCTAGTAACTGGCTTGTCATCTGGAAATGTTCTTAGATTGTTTTTTGACACTATGTCCCCACAGAAAGTTGGGCAGTGTGACATAAAGAGCATGGGTTTGCCTATCACAGTGATTACTTGATGTAATAGTAAGCAAGCTTAAGTGAACTGTGTGTCTTCAATCTTTCCAATCACTTAGGGATGGGCACCAGAGGATACCATCCATCATCCCTGGCCTGAAACATATGGTGCATCAGCAATCTTAGGCTGACCTAAATGATAGCAAAAGCTGCTATGCTGTTCACAATAAGAAATTGTTGTCCACTGAATTACAGGTTTGTGATTAGATTGCTAACACGGCCAACTTGATGTATAAGTGAAGTGTCCAGGAAAGATATTCCCTAGGATCCTTTGAAGATTAATTTATACCCTTGAAATGTGCACCAATCACAAAGTGAAAAAATATGTCAAGATATTTTTCTTGTGAACAAAAAAGTACTGCAGTGGTAACAGCTATTAATTTATTTCTAGCAGCTTTAGCCAACAGAATTCAATAAACAAGATTTCTAATGTTTTCAGTTTTGTTGCAAGATTTTTACTGCTTGACATCTAAAACACAGGACACTACAAACACAATGACAAAGTTCCTTATTAAAGAGCCAATCTGAAAACTGACATATAATATTTCAAACACCTTACAAAGTCCATTACAATGTTTTAGATGCAAAACAAAGTAAGTTCCTCATGCTGCAAAATTATATGTAAACACGTGTTTATCTGTTTAACCCACTAAGTACCGTAAAGTATTTTATTTTCAGAATGGTCTCTAAGACCGAGTACAATTCAGTATATTTGACTGCTACTCCAAAATGTTACAATTTTATTTTTCCATAAAATAAGGCAATGCTGTCTAACTGGTGGGCCATGTGCTGCATGCGTCCTGCAAGGGATTAAGTTGCAGCCTCTAGGGTTCTGCCTAGCTGCCATTCCCCCCACAGCTCTGGCTGTATCCAGTCTCCAGGCTTCTCTCCATCCTCCAGCTTTCACTACTTGCCTTAGCCTCATACCTAGCCCCAGCCCCAGTGGGTGGGTGACTGCAGCAAGGTGTAGCCAGGGGAACTAAGTGTGAGCCTGGGTGTACAGTGCAGCTGTGGGTAGGGGAATAGGGAGGGGCTGTAGTGCAGTGGCATAAAGGTGCATTCTGCAGGCCCAGGGGTGCATGGCTTGCCCTTACGCAACCTGTGGGTGTGCAGCCTCTAGTCGCCCAAAAGTTGGACAGCCCTATTGAAATAAGGTATACTGCTATCATCTTTATTAATTTGTCATCTTATAAGAAATAGCTTTTCCCAGGAAAATTAGGGTTATGCTCTGGATTTCCTAATGATTCCATAAACATTTTACTAAGAAATTCCTACATTTCAGACCAAATTATGCCTACTGATATATGGGTTTGTAACAGAGAAAAGGAATACATGTAGGTAAGGGATACTATGAAGGGATACTAGCTTCTGCTGTGCTAATCATCCTCAAAACATTGTCTGGGCAGGTCATGGACATGGTGAAGGCCCACTCAGATCTTCTACAGAAAGATCAATTTGTATTTGCATGAATTAGTACCTAACACAGTGGTCTTCAACCTTTTTAGGTTTGAGATACTCCTTGTTAGATTGAAAGCACCCCTTGAAAAATGTCAACTCATAGCTTTCACTCTTTTTGACAACAAAAAAGAACAGTAATATCACAACAAGTCAGAAGGTCTTTCGACACTGTGGGCACCTATACACATAGTTTCATAGTTACATAGATGTTAGGGTCGGAAGGAACCTATCAGATCATCGAGTCTGATCCCCTGCCCTGGGCAGGAATGAGTGCTGGGGTCAGATGACCCCAGCCAGGTGTTTGTCCAATCTCCTTTTAAACACCTCCAAGGAAGGGGACAGCACCACCTCCCTTAGAAGTGTATTCCATATCTTGGCAACCCTCACTGTAAAGAATTTTTTTCTGATGTCCAATCTGAATTTGTTCTCTTCCAGTTTGTGGCCATTATTTCTAGTTACACTGACAGGTGCCCTGACAGGTACCTAAACACTGTAACCCTTATTTCTTGCTGGCCCCCACTGATGAGTTTGTAGGCGGCCACAAGATCACCTCTTGGCCTCCTCTTGTGGAGGCTGAAGAGGTTCAGGTCTCCCAGTCAGTCCACATAGGGTTTTTTCTGTAGACCTTTAACCCTCTCCAGACCATCCACATCCCTCCTGAAGTGTGGTGCCCAAAATGGATGCAGTACTCCAGCTGCGGCCTGACCAATGCTGCATAGAGAGGAAGTATCATCTCCCTAGACATGTTTGTGATGCACCTACTTATGCAAGAAAGGGTAAGCTTACCTTTACTTATTACCTCATCGCACTGGTGACTCATGTTCATTTTGAAGTTGACTATGACTCCAAGATCCCTTTCTGCAGCTGTGCTACTTAGAGTGGAACCTCCCAGGCTATAGGAGTGTTGATTCTTTCTCCCCAGGTGCAACACATGACACTTATCCTTGTTAAACTGCATCCTATTCTGTTCGGCTGCTCCAACATTTTGTAATTATGTGACGGAGCAGACTTGATTAACTGAGTCTGCTGGAGTGTGGTAATTACTGCACTTCAGCAAACTCTGGCATCATGTATATCAGCTTCCCCACACTGAAAAATGGTGGCGGAGGGACTTTAAGCTTGAGTGATCAGTTTTAGTTAAACCACCCCTGCTGCCATTTTTCAGCATGGGGACACTGATACATGTGACGCTCTGGGCACTTTAATTATGGCAGTGCTAAGAGCCACTGTAATTAATGCCCCCCGCCCCCTTCCCCCTCCTGGAGCACATCTATAAACACCCTATGTTTTTCTGTTAGAAATCTCTGGGTTTATTTGGTTGGACATCTAACAGTGTTAATATTGTGTGGTGCCCTTAAAAGGATCTCATGACATGCCAGGGTACCAAGGCACCCTGCTTGAGAATCACTGACCTAAAAGCTAGAAAATATGCTTTAGGATGCTTTGTCAGAGGGGTTGTGCTGCAGAAACAGTGGTATAACATCTGTGGGCTGGACAAGAACAAAGCTAAACAAATAGTTTCCCACAAATATTTTTTTAACTTGGCCATGTTATTAGCATATTGCATTCATATTCATACAACTGTATTTTGCAAACAAGACTGTTCATGAAAAGCAGCTGAATAGCAAATGGGCATGGGGGATTCCTCCCATCCATGGACCAGTTAGGGAAAACAGTTTAAAAATACTGATGTTTACCATATGATGTATTAGCCTCAGTCCCCCTTTTATACAGCACCATCACTGCCACTACCAGAGCTGAAGATGCGTGAAGGCCTTGATGCAGTGGATCTCCCAGAACTGATCTTTCCTCAGTGCCTATGTCACTCCCTTCCCTTCTTCCCACATGATGTTATACCAGGTGTGAGCTAGAACTTTATGTTAGGTAAAGGGTGCACACTTCTTACTTGGTTTTACTGCCTCAGCTTCTATCACAGACAAAGAGATCCTTACATGAATAAGGAATATATTTATCTATATATATAAACTTTCTTAATCATGTAACTCAATCCAATATAGCATTACACGACATTCGAGCAAGGAGTTGCTAAGATTATTTCATCTCCGTCTTTTTAGCTATTCTTCAGTATTGTCAGCTGCTCAGCAATGACGATCTTCTAGTATATCAGAGCTGCTTAGCATTTGTACCTGTTTTCATGTGGACTCTTAAACCTTCTGAAAGGTATAAGCTAATTACACGATGAATCCCTTCTTATGAGATATAGATGGTCCTATTTGAACGACCTCTTTCATTTCTGTCAAAATCCACTGATTTCCTGAACACACAGATGAAAAGTGGTGTCCACTTAACTTACATAACAAAACAAAAATAGATTGTGTTTTCAGTCAACAAAGATTTGTTGATGTCCATTGTCAACATCAACCTCTCCAATCTTGAAAGATGTAAAACCTTTCCAGTACTCCATTCTTAGAAGAAACAGAAGGTTTAGCAGTAAAGCACAATCAATATACAAAATCTGATGGGCATGACTCACTAAACATCAGGGTCGCTTTTTGGGGAATGGAAGGGAAAGGATCTAGATGAGCTCAGCTTCAAGGAATTGAATAAAACCCTGAACTCAGTACTGACCCATGAGCTATAGGTCACTTATCAATTTTTCACAAAATCGCCTGCTGGGTTTGGGTACTTTTTCATGCTCATCACCATAAGATCTGAACATCTTCCAGTAGCACATTAGGTGATCTGACTAATATCCATTAGGTATGGCACAACAGTGAGATCAAGTCATCGGAGATTAGTGAACTGCACCTTATGTGAGGTAGGAGTTGAGTTTATACAACAGTGGGTAAAATGTTTCTGGGAATACTGAGAACCAATTTTAATTTGAATGGCCTGACAACATTTTTGCATCCATTCTTCTTTGACATTTGATGCTGTAGCAGGAGGGGAAAAGTGCATCTCAGATGTCTATGTTCAATTAGGCTCTAAGGTAATCAAGTCCTTAAGCATATAGGGCACTTGTATACAAGATGGCAGTTTAGCCCTCACTAAACTAAATGGGTTTATTCTATGCCCCCCAAATTGATGTGGATGCCTGGGAGCAAATTCATTTGCTGTTCATTTGCTGACCGGTCCCAGGAGTGTAGCCTGTAGCCTGCAGGTAGCATAATATTTATTTTGTGTTGTGCAGACACAGTGGGCATGAGCTGACAGCACAGTCAGACCCATGGCTCCTCCTGGCTTCTCAGCAGACAGTCACAGGTAGCTGCCGTTGCTGTCTGCACAATCTCCCATGCCTGCCCAGCATGGCCCAGCAAGGGTGTCCACCTGAGCTGTGTTTCCCCTGGCTCCCCACATTTATTTTCTGAACCCTCTGAAGCTGACCTGCAGTTTTACTAGGTTTTCCATTTTTACAAGTTTTACAAGGCCCCTCTATGGGTCCCTCTGTCACCTGCTGTTGATTTTGCAGCGAGAACAACAAAACCAAGAAGCCTGGTTTGAGTGTCTGCTAATGGCCTGCATTGAAAGACACAAGTGCCTGCCCATCAAGTTTATGCAAGTCCCTCTCTTTGCCCCATACACACATGGAACATGATGCCAACCACATAGAAACCTTTATTTACATAATTAAACATAATTGATATATTAAGCATGAATTGGTTGGCCAGAACACTCATTTGGGCATCCGGAACACCTCTCTTTGGGCTAATAGAACACCTCTGGGGAAGTCTTCACTTGCCAAAAGCTCAACTTGAGAGTGGCAGAGTGTCAACTGACAGCCCCGCTCCCCATCCATGACCACTGAACTAAGTATTTATGCTTGAAAAAGGAACTCACTTCTGTACTGTGATTACAGATGGAAAACCTTCTTTGGCCACCCCACGCCATGCCTCTTTGCATGTGACCTTGAGGTGTTCAAGACCCTGAGCTGGACTCTCCCCCATGTACAGATGTTAGCTCTGCAGAGCCAAGTGGAAGAAGCCTCTTGTGAAACTTTGCAACGTTACAGAGCTAAGATGCTCTGCACCATAGGCTGTGCGCTGCCTTGTCTTAAATTGGGGCTCATCTGTGCACGGGGGTGCCTGCCCAGTGAGAATGGTAAATCAACCAGAGAGGGCTGCAGTCAGGAAGCTGCTGAATCAGTCCCCCCTTCCCTCCCAACTTGGTCCACTGGGGCCAGTGGGCCTCTGTGTGCTGGCTTCAGGTAACGGTTGCCATCACTCTAAACCCTTGTGCCCCCCCTACCCCCTGCAGGCCAACTGCTCTACTCTACTGCTGCATGGCCCTTGGCATCCAGGCTCAGGGTGCCTAGGGCTGCAGGACAGCTGGTACAAGGGTCTAGCTATGCAGCCGCCACCCCCTCTAGGGGCCTCTTGAGGGAGACGCCCCAGGTCAGTCACCCACTGTGAAATCAATGTGTCCCAAGTATTCCCCTGCTGTGTGTGTCCTGGGCAGTGCATGATGAGGTATTTGTTCAAACTGAGGTATTTGTTCAAACCCAAGCCCTGCTGCTGCTGATCCTGCTGGTGCCCTGGACACACCTGTGCTCCTGGTTCAGGACACTAGCTATGATGATGCAAGGAGGCAAGCCTGGCCTGCCATGCAACCTCCACCAACAGCTCGACAGATACCTGTCACAGTGCTACATGACCCTCCCCCCCCACTACCAAGAAGGACATTGCCACTGGAATCGATGCCTCCCTTGCTGTATAAGCAGTGTGCTCCTGGCCAGCTGTGGAGACTTTGGATGCTAAATAAATTTGTGAACACTGTCATGCCTTGTCTGTGTGCTGTTTTGGTAGGAATCAGGGACCAGGGTGGTACGGTCAGGCCAGACAGGGAGCCATATTTTTCTGGACAGTTTTTTGCAAGTTTTGATGCCAAAAATATCTGCAAAGTGTAGCTAATCAATGAGCCATGTACTGATGTCTAGGCCCATGATGGGCATCCACAGGGTCCCTTTTGGGACATGGCATAACTGCAGACTACCCACCAGTGACCCATGTGTGAAGACACCACTTCCTGCTCACAGTTTCTTCTATAGCCAGTATGGGAATGAATATTGACAGAACTGACCCACTATTCATAAGGTAGGCAAAACAGAAAGCCCCTTGCCTGTTTTACATTAAACCAGTGAATGAATAAATGGGACTGGGGGGAAAATTAGGCTGTGCTAAGTATAATGGCTCAAATAAGCAACTAGCTATTTGACTGTGATTATGGCTACAAATCTTTTTTGGGCCACACAACACCACGCCGGTGTCACCAAGGGAATCTCCTGGACATTCCTGATCAGAGTCTTACCCATCACAAAGCACACCTTGGTGTTGCCAGAATTTCAATTGCCCCCAACATGTCATTAATTAGGTTGGTGGATTTATTCATGCCCATGGTCCTGTGCATTAATCCAATACTAGCAGAGAATTAATAAATGCTTTGTTGCTTTGACTAGGCTGCTGAGCACAGTTTCATTTGCCACTTAAAGCAGTATGGAGTTGTCCGATTCCAAGATTGCAGGTTCTAGCAGGAGGTTGGTCAGTTGGTCGGGTAGAGCCATCAGGAGCAGTGTGTGGGTCAATGGGCCACAGTGTCTGAATCACTGAGTTTGGCAAAGGTTCTTTTCCTCACAGTGACCTGCCAGAACCGCCACCCCACCCAGCCCCTGCCAAGCCATTCAGAACATGCCACTCACTGGCTCCAGCACAACATGCAACAGTTCCAGAAAGTTTCTTTGCAGCGCATAGCTCACAATGTTCTTTTTAGCAGGAAATGAAACTGCTCCCAGCTGCCTGCATAAAGTAGCCCGGCAGTTTTATATTCCTTGCATGAAGCAGAGTTGGATTATAGGGTGACGATACCCCTGACAATCAAGGTACCACTTGGGGAGGCCGGGGCAGCATGGGCCAGGTAGACAACCTAGTCAGGGCCATGCTGGGCAGGTAGGGGTGTCTGTGCAGGTTGTGGCTGCTTCCTGTGGCTGTGTGCTACCTGCAGTTTTGGGAGCGGGTGGCCGCAATTTGCATTTTAGTGGGAAATGAAACTACTCTTGGCTGCCTGCGTAAAGCAGCCAGGTGGTTTTATATGTCTTGCATAAAGCAGGGAGATATTACCCTTCAAATTGAAGCGTCATCTGTTGGACAATGGGGCTCACTACACAAAACTGTAGTGGCATCTGGTGGAAAAAGGGATTCAGTACACATCATTCAGTGAATTCACATGTACACATGACAGATCAATGGCTGTATCATTGTAATTTGCATCGACGCAAACTAAAATCCATTGGGATGTGGCTTATTTTGCAGTGCAACAAATTCATTTGAATTGCAAAAAACCCTGCACATGTAAAGTGTGACACAATTAAACCGCAAAAAAGGGCAATTTGTGTCACATGTACAAGACCCCAGTTACCTTTGGGTGCTCTTACACCTGCAATTAATGTCCAGAAAGCTTGTTGCACAGTAAAATCTGTGCAGCAAACTTTCCTTGGCAAAGCATCTACACATGCTCCCATTGGGGGCAAATCTGCTTCAGATGGGACCAATTTGATTCCAAGGGGAGCAGTTCAGTGCAGGGTTACTCCAGCTCTGCTGTGCACCCCCACAGCAGCTAGGGGGAGCTCCAGGCTCCCCCAGATGCTAGCCCTGGGCTGCCACTGGGCACCAGAGTCAATCCCAGGTTTTCAGGAGGTGGGGAAAGCTGTCCCTCCTCCAGGGCAGCTACTTGCAAACCGCATGCCCTGATCAGTGGAATGGATCATGGGGCTGGGAAAATGTGCCCCCTTTAGTTGCTGCTTCCTAGCCCAATGGCCGGATCAGCAGATTGGGACAGGGGGCTGCAAAAACATGTCCCACTGCAGCTGCTGCTTCCCAGACTCATGCCTCGATTGGGGCATGAAGCTGTGAAGCAGCAGCTGCGGGGGAGGGGAAGCACATTTTCACAGCCCCTGTCCGAATCTGCTGATTGGGGCACAGGGCCAGGAAGCAGCTGCCCAGGGGAAGGGATAGTTTTTTCCATCCCTTGCTGTCTTGGTTGGATGAGAGCAATTTGATCCCAGTCAGCCGTCTACATGTGTGCTACTGCACAGTAGTTACTGAGAGGTTAGTCTACTACCTGTATTTAGGCAATGACACAGTAGACTAATGTACTGTATAGTAAATGCTGTGCAGGTGTAGACATGTACTGCTGAGCAGTACAGCATCTCATGTAGACACACCCTTTAAGTATGTAAATAATCCTGTTAAGAACAATGGGACTATTCACATGCTTAAAGTGTGTGCTTGAGTGCTCTGCTGGATCAGGGCCACAGAACAAATTTATAATACTATATTTGACTGCCATATTTCAGATTCGCCATCTGATATTCATCTTGTGTTGGTCAGTTACTTAAGTCACCCAAACAGGAAGCAAGACACAACAGTGCCAGTTACTGTCATTTGTTTAATAGTAATATTGTGTCTGCCCTCATGAGAAATGAAGACAAAAATGATCTCTGCTCTCCGATGATTGTAGAATCCTCCTCCCCACCTTGCCAACATAGCATCTAGTAATCAACACACCAATAATTTGGCAGTTGAGATATCTAATCTTCTCAGGATACTCTTTCTGCCATGTTCTTACAGGGAAAAAGGTTGAAAAACTTTTGACAATTAACCACCCAAAAGAAAACATCCCTGCCTACTCTGTGAACATTTCATTAAATGAAAGGGACAAATTTTGGTGAATGAGTTACTCACCTGAAATTATTTTCCCAGTGGTACATATGAGTAATAATATTTGCCTGCAACGAGTAGTCCGTATCTTGGCCAAAAATGTTTCTATGATAGAAGATACAATAGGGCCAGAAAAGAAAGAAGCAAGCAGGCTAGCAGGTGACTGGGGTACCACACAGAGCCAGACGTGGGTCACACATGTGAAAAGCTCCAGCATAGTTTTGTCTATGTTACAAACATTGAATGCACAAAGAAGCATTTGGGTCTGGTAAACTACAATGTTGGAAGAGAAAATATAGCCATTTTAAAATTGCTGATCTGTATCTCAGGGAGTCTGGTCCACAGCCAGTAGCTTTTTGCATAACTTAAGTAAATGAGAATGACTTTAGAGTACTTTGGATCAGGCCTTTTAAGTGCTGCATCTACTGCAGCACTCAGTCAACTACACAGATACAGTAGACTGAAAAAAGAAGAAAAACACATTGCCCCTGCAGAATCTTTGTTACCTTGAACATCCCAGGAAATAGCTGAACATGGGATTAAGACTTGAGAAATCTCAGATTACAAAAAAAAAAAAAAAAAAAAAAATCAGTCAGGCAGTTTAGTAGGAATGCTGATTGTTGTTACCTGATGTTCTTTAGGTCAAAACAGTTGATAACAAACTGTTGAAGAACACATCTTTAGTTTTGAACAGGTATCTTATCTTCATTGTTCCTGTATTTCAGTCCTTTGTGTTGTGCCAAAATAGATTATACTATATATGCAAAGGGTTTTTTGCTGTTCTTGCAAATGAAAAACATGACAGCACATACTTCTGCAAATGCAACCTAATAATTAATTCAAAATATTTAGAAAATATATTTAGTAAAAATATTAACTGTAAGAGTAAATGTAAGATCTTTAAATAGGCTGAATTGGATACTATATCTTTTATTCCTATTTTATTTTTAAATACTTCAGTATCTTAGATGGGATTTTGAGATGTGTTCAGGTATTAGATCAGACTGTGACTATAGCTGATTACCAAATGCAACACTTGATAGCAGGGATGCTCAACTCCTGGCCTGGGGGTCCCATCCAGGCCCTGGCATTATGTTATTTGGCCCATGGGGCTTCCCAGAGATTAGGGGTGGGAGAGTGGTGGCACCGCTCCCCTGCCATCAAATTTCTAGACCCATGGGGAGCCCCACAAGCTAGACAGCATAGCCCTGTGCACTAGATCAGGTACACAGAATGGCACAGAGTCTGATCCCAGCACAGAGGGATTGATCCCAACAAGTGGAACTAGGGGTGGCACAAAGCTCCAAGGCCCAGTCCAATCACTTGGGAGTCAACTGAGGGTGTGCTGGGCCCAAACCTTGTGCCTAGGACCTGATCTATCCCACAGACCAATCCCAAGACACTTATCTAGCCCAGGGTTTGTCAACCAGGGGTATGCGGCCCCCTGGGGGTACTTGGGGGGGCCCAAGGGGGTATGCATGGGCAGGTGGGGACAGAGCGGCACCACCCCACACCTCCACCTCCCAGGAGCAGGGCCAAGGGGAGGGAGTGAGGGCAGCAGGCTGCGCAGGCACCGCCCAGCCAGCTGGACACGGGGTTGGGGAGCTCGCACGCAGCAGCCACCACTGCTTCCCACCACCTCACACTGCTGCTGCTCTGCATCCAGCTGTGTGCCATCCCCACCTCCCATGTCAGGTCATGTGCCACCCCTCTTGCCCCCCTTGCTCTGTGTCTGGCCACCAGGGGTACACTTACTAAGAAAGGTTGAAAACCCCTGATCTAGCCCACAGGGACAAAAGATTGAGCACTGCTGCTTTATAGTTAAGCCTGAACAATGATTTCCATTATAATCCCTTTATTTAGCCAGTTATAATTTCCTGAAACATGTCAGTTTGGGGGTAAATCTTCCACATAGGTCCTCTGGTGTAGGGTAATAAAGTGGTAGTTAATATATTAAACAATTTTTACAACAAATTTCAAGTTAAATATATATATTTGCAATTTCACTAATAAAACTGCAAACAAAATAGCTTGAGACTGAAAGATGAAACAGCCTTAAAAATGTTTAGTTTTAACTAAGTTATAAGCAGGGATCCTGGTTTTCTCTGATAAAAAAAAATCTCAAATTCTCTAATAACGCCCCCCAAATCCACAATTAAAATGAAACACCACTATATATATAGGTATCAATTGAACACATTGTTTTATTGATATATTTACAATGGTAAAGCAATTTGGAAGCCTATCAGTGCCTCAGTCACTATAAGAAAATAAATTCTAAATACCTATACATTTTTGTATTTGGTTTTGGGTTTTTTATCATGGAAAATCAGAACTCCCCTGCTCCCTTAGCTCACAGAATGTAAGTCCAGGCCTCTCACTCCCAAGCCATAGCTCCCTGGGCCCTGCCAGTGCTCCTCACTCCCTGACCACAGCCCTCTGTCCCTGCTGGGAGGTGCCCCTCACTCCCCCCACAGCCCCCTGGCCCTGCTAGTGTCCCTCACCCTCCACCAACAGCCCCCTACCCCTCCAGACTTGCTGGAGGGGGCCCCCAGCTTCCAGGGCTACAGGGCCAGGGACATAAGTCTGCAGCCCCCTGCCCCAGCAGGAGCACCCAAGCCCCAGCTGCCACCTGCAGGAGGCAGCGACTGGTATAGCATGGCAGAGTGTGGAGCCCAGCTTTCCCTCCCCTGTGGATGGCACGGCTAGAGCAGAGGCCATGGGGGAGCAAGTGTGGGCTGCCCACTGTGTGGGCTTGGGTGATGGGAGGCTGGCTCCCTGCTACTGCATGCACTTCTGGGGGGGGAGGGGGTGTTTTTTCATTAAAATTAAAAATCCATTTTTTTCTCAGGTAAAAGGGAAATCCACATTTTTCCCATTTCTCCATGGAAAACAGAAAACCCAGATGCCTGGTTATAAGGGATTTGAAAAATTACAATAAGCTGTCCATAAAAGGACTGCAACCTCATTCCATATGATGAAATCATGGTTCCACTGAAGTTAATGGCAAAGCTTCCATTAACTTAAAAGGGCTGAGATTTTGATCCTTACATTTGTTGAAGCCTTGGAGAAAGGAGTTTCTTTGTTTCCTGCTGTATGTTCATAGCATCTGATGAAGTAATCTATAGTTTACAAAACCTTATGCTTCTCTGATTTAGTCAGTCTCTAAGGTGTAGAGTCTTTGCAGATGAACATGGCTAACCACCTCTCATTGTAGAGAGGGGCCAGACTAAAATAAATTAGTTAAAGAGTTTCAACTTGAAGCCATTCAAAGATGTTTGAAGACCCCCCTACCCTGGGGGTCTTCAAGAGGAGGTTGGATGGGCATCTGGCTGGGGTCATCTGAACCCAGCACTCTTCCCTGCCTATGCAGGATTATCTGTTGAGGTCCCTTCTGACCCTAACATCTATGAATCTATGAATCTATGTTAATCTCTTACTACTTTTTTGTTTCAAACGAGGATGTATAAACACAAATATGACATAACAGGAGGAGTCAATTCAGCTTGATTTGTATCTTGTATTAATAAATACCTGTTGATTTATAACAAATAAAAATAAGTAGGATTATTAGAAACCTGCAAACTGTCCAACTGCTCTTCCCCATTTTACTTCAAATTTCTATTTGCAGTATTGCGTAGGGCAACACGACTCATAGTATCACCTGTAGCTGACTTGGCTCAGCAGTGGCCCCTCCTTTTTGCATACACATAGGCAGATCAAAGAAGGAAGGGGTTGCCATGGGCCCTCCCCCTTCTCTCTCAGCAGGGACTATAGAACTCTAATGGCAAGATGAAGGTCAAGACATTTGGTATAGCTCTGCTTCAGCTTCTAGCCAGAACACCACTCCAAGTTGAAGAAAGCGTTTACCTTATCGCATCCCCAACTATGCCATTTCTGGATGGGTGTGGTCTCAGTAGTGTGGGTACTGTTGGCCAACAGAAATCTGGCTCATCTGCTTTTTGGGAACATTTCTTTCACTCAGGGAGTTCCACTACCCCACCCTTAGGCATTCCTTCACCCAGAGCCATTGGAGCTTCTCAAGAGGAGACAGGTTTCTGGACTGGTACCTGTCACTCACCACTGTGTTGCTGGATGCACTCCCTATACATCCGATGGCAAATCCTGCTGGGGAAGGGGTGGGAAGGTGGAGTATTGGCCAGACAAAATGCATAGATATATGCATAGTGTCCTAAAATATAACATAAGCTATGTGTTATATAACTTGGATCTGTCTACTGCTAATGTGGTGATGGTACAGATGCCTTCAAATGATGGTTCAATAATTATTTGATAATGATTTTTTAAAAGGTATGGGCTTTTTGTCTAGTAGGCAGACAAAGGGGTTTTTTTAGAAAGTGTTTTTTTTTTATTTAGTAAATGGTTGAGCTCATTTTATTACTAAAGACTGGTAGTACTTGTGTTGCTGGGTGTTTACTACCAGGAAACTGACAACTGTGTACAGGAGTTCATTTTTAAAATCAAATGAACTAAATACAAGTAAAAAAAATCTGAGATTACTGAAATAGAAATAAAGACTTTTAAACAAGGGTAGAAATACAAACAGAGGTTCTAAGTTGTTCCTTCTTTTCAACTAGAAGTATCTACTCCATTCTTGTAGACCATACTATGTAAGAATTTTATATGTTTTATTGCCAAATAATTAATTTACTTGGATTTCTGTTTAATTTTAGATGCTAGTAGGCTGAACCTTATTTCCTTTTGTTGTATAAACTGAAAGAATCTGTGGACATACTGTAATTTTTAGATGAAAACATATTTTAATACTAGTCATGTACTATGCTCAGTAGCCAATTAAAACAAGTAGATAGCTTCGAAACCATGAAAAAGCACTTTAAAAATGAAAAACTTAAATTACTTGCATGTTTCATGTCACATAAAATAGAGGAAAAAATAGCTCACATTCAAAATAATATTAGTCAGGGTAAAGTGGCTGAAGAAACTTTTTTTTACTGGGGAAGTAGCAAAAAAAGAGAAATTGCAACAGAAATATTCTGCAAGAGGAACTCAGGCAGAATTACAGAAGGGCTAATAAAAATCTAGATGTAGAATGGGGAATGTTTGAAAATGAATATACTTTCTCTGGTTCTGTCCTAATATGATCCTCAAGTTTTTTATTTGTAAGCCCTCTGTGGGAGCTGGGTGAATAGAAGAGGGCAGTGATCATGGTCTGATGACAAGATGAAAGTCAGGGAGCAGAAAGGCTTGTGAATCAGTAAACAATGTGAGCAGTGAACTGAGGAGAATCTGAGAAAGTTTTTAGAGGAAGACGCTGAAGTGTCCAAACTGATGAATCAAACAGAGGAGTAAACTAGAAAAATAACCTTGCTGGAACTCAGAAGAAACACTGAAGGCTCTAAGGCAGCTGATGAGGATGATATTCACTTTCTTGAATGAAGACCAAATCACCTTGTAATAAGTTTTGTCTTTTCTGTCTTCTCTGATGCACTTAGAAATTTGTAAGAAGAAAAAAGAATGGAGAGCTAAGGAAAAAGAAATAGGATGGGATGGGAGGAGGTGATAAAGGACAGAAAGAGTGTTAAGGTTAAAAAAGACTGATGGTCAGAAGATGTAGGCTGCATTTTACTTTGATACAAACCTCCTTTTTGTTCCTCACTTTCCCTATATGTAAATTTGAGATAGGATGGGCCTATGAGTAAAGGAATTTTATTTTATAAGTTATGGATCATCATGCATCCTCAGATTAATGTAGAGAAATTTACTAATGTAGAATTTACTACTAGTTTGATGGATGATGTAAGGAGGACGACATCATCAGAAGTCCTGACTTACTTTGATGTCATGGGAAATGAGGAAATTGTTATGACCTAAACCTATTCTTGGGTGTGACCTAACTCCTCTCAGCCCTGATTCAAAACCTAACAGCCACACATACTGATACTGTAAGTTAAATAGCTAGAGGTGATGCTGAGTTGTCTTGCCCTAAGTGATACAGCAAATAGAGCTTTGAAACAAGACGGGGAAGAGCAGTTGGACAGCTTGCAAGTTTCTAATAGTCCTCCTTATTTTTATTACATATTTTTAATATATAAAAACAATGTTTGTGGGACTGTGTGTATATATGTATATACACACATGCACACACACACACATAAACTATGCTATTTAATGAAGGTATTGCTAGTAAGCCAATAAATGAAGCATTTATTTGATGTTAAGAATTAATTGTTATATAGTATGGTTGAGCTGTCACAAATAAAGTATCTATATATATAATTTTCTGAATGAGACAAATAAGTTAACAATAACAAATATCTACTGTTAAGTCATTTCTGATATGTTAAATCACAGGAATGAATGTCATTGGTATTTTCTGCCTCACAAAATGTAGCTTTACTTCTTTATTTAAATATATTATTATATGTTTGCTATAATATTATATATGTATATATTATTTCATATTTTTTTTTGGTTTCCACCCCTTACTCCCAAATATATGTAACATTAGGTCACATCCCTGAAAACTAAGAGTTAAGCTCATAACAACAGTTCTGATTCTTCATAAATTTCCAGTGCATTGTCATTTCCTGTGATATCAAGGTAAGGCAGGACTTTGGATGATACCGTTATTCTTCTCTCATTCCTCATGCTCAATTTGGCATAAACTAGGGGTAATATACTATGGGAGACAATAAAAGTTCTTGCCATTTAAAATAAAAATGGAAACATATTTTACTCTGTGTTACAACACAGTATTATATCCACCTTCAATATTAGGAATATGATCCATTTAAATAGCAATTAACTAACATGGAATGATAATGGTGAATGCCTTTGTACAGAATATTACCATACAAATAATAGTGAATAATTCACTATTTACTCATTGTGTTTTTACATTTTAAACTTTCATCATGATAAACTGACACACATATGCATACAAACACTAGATATATTTTCATACAAAGATATAAAACCAGTCCTCCATATCTGCTAAGGTTGTTTTACTGCTGTAGAAAACCTTTTACAACAATATGTACTATGCAGTTGTATTTAAAACATACAGCTTCCTTACTGTTTTCTTGAACTATGTCCTGGTGGAATCCTATCCTTTTAAATGTTTTGGAGGAGTCTGAGGTGGCGCCTGTACAATTTGATTTTGTGTAAAAATACACACCAAATCTGATTTCTGTTACATTAAGGAGTTCTCTGGTAAAATATATGGAGCAAGGAATGAAATAAGCTGTAGTTCTAGAATTAGTCTTTAAGCTTGCTTCCTTTAATACTTGACCACTAATATTAAAGTATACTGGATCAAAATACAATTTTAATTGAATATATATGAGATGATATAGTGGGACAGTTAAACCACAGGTTGGATGCTAAAATATAACATTGATTTGTATTCTTTTACTGGAAATATTTGTAATGTGAAACTAGCATATAATACACTCGTTTTTAATGCATATTCAGTACAGGAGAAAGCAAATTGTTGTTATCAGCTTATATTCAAACTTCATTCATCAAACCAATTGTCAGACTCATTGGATTGCTGTTCCAGGATTTTAAATGAACATACCCATGGATATCATTCTCATTAATAGTGGTGAAAATCTGATGTTGATTATGCAATAATTTCTTATAGAACTTTGTGATAATGTACAAATGAGTTTAACTGATTTTTTAAATGGCCTATGAAAGAGACAATAGCATAAGAAAACTGCTCATCGAAGCTGAAGCACCTTCCCATAAATAAACTTATGTACAAAGTTTTCAAAATAAGGCCTTTAATCATACACATCTAATTCTGCCTTCAGTGAATGCAATGATGCTATGAATGAAATCAGTAGAGTTGGGCAGAGAACAAAGAGCTAACATTGCAGAGATTTTTCAGATTTCCAAATCTATTTTTGATTCATAATGAAAATGAAAAATTTAAAAGTTTTTCATGATCAAAATTTCTGAAAAAACCCTCATTTAGCTTAATTAATTTTTTTTGGCAATCATGACATATTTTGTTTTATATTATATAATACAAAATTAAAAATTGCAAAAATGAAAAATCATTTTGAATTGAAAAAAATATAGTTTTTCTTTGAAAACGTTAAATGAAATATTCTGAATTCCTGAAACCTTTCCCCTCTTTTTCTTCTGTTTACAGAGAAGAAAAATTATAGCAAAACTGATGATTTGGCACTTCATTTTGATTTGGGCTAAATTATATTCTTGGACCCCAAACTGTTTAGGTTCTCAGCAATAAGGATCTGAGCTCAAGTGCCATGAGATTCTTCATGAACCTGTGAAAAGGTATGAATTAACTCAAATTGCATGCAGATACCTTTTCCTACTTCTAAAATACTTTCGCTAAGACCCTTTTTCCTTAATAGGTTCCAGTAACACTTCCACATGGAAATTATTCCACAATACTTTCTATTCCTGATCTTTTCCTGTTTTGTGTCATCTCACACTTCCAGTTGCTTTTTCTCTTGAATATCTTGCCATCATCTCAGTATCTTTAAATTTTTTAAGTGATTCTAATCAGACCTGAAGAAAAATGTTTTGCATTCAAAAGCTTGTGTAACTATCCCAACTATATGGTTGGTCCGATAAAAGGTATCACCCTAAGAAATTCTTGCCTCTTGCATAATTTCTGGACTATCACAGGTATAACATCACTCTTACACTACTTTAAAGTAATGTCTCTTTCCACACTTCACTATTTTCCTTCCCTATTAGCATCAAGAACTTCAGCATCCTGACAACATAACTATTTTTTTTGTCTCAGAGGTTGATAACCTCAGTGCAATCTTTGCTCTTACTACCATCTTGCCCTTCCATCATACTTGTCACTTCTTTGTAAAGAGAACCAAAATCTGTTTTCTCCCTGTCCCAAATAATGAGACACTAATCCATGCCTCGTCAATCTCTTACCTTCTAGCTCCACTTCCCAGTCCATCCTATATTCTAGAAAAGTCATTTTCTTCCATCACTGCTCTGACTTTATGCCCCCAATTTGGACCTGCATCATTTGCTTGATGTCTGTAAACAAGTTCAGGTTCCCAAGATTCATTTCCAAGGTTCAGCATATTCTTGCTTCCACTTGGAATAGTGTTTTAATTTTCCACTTTTAATGTGTTACAGCATATAATAATACTATTCTAATTTTCCACTTTTAATGCCTTACAACATATACTTGTCTTATTTCACATGGGATCATTTTTCTTCTGGCTTATGTGGATGCATGGGGAAATATACAAAAAGGAAATCCCAACCCTTCCTGTGTACATCTACATAAAAGCTAGAGAAAATCACAGGCCCAACACACTGTCCCAAGACTCTGGGTACAAATAGAAAGTGCAGCTCCCCGGTCTAACTCACAGTGCATCACAGAAAGTGCCATGAGTTGGACCTATCCTCCAAACCCAACAGATATTAGCTATTGGGTTGGGAGAGTGGGGGATCGAGGTCCAATTTGGAACCTATCCAGGGATAGAGGCTGCATCTCCGCAGCCTCTTCCCCTAGCTCCATCCCTCCTCACTTGGCTCCCCATTTCTGTCTCAGGATGGGAGGAAGACAAGGCAGGGAAGGGAGGCCCATTCTGGGATTTCCCCAGCCTGCTCTGGAGTGGGCAGGGTGGGTGGAATGTAGTCCCCCCCTCAGGGGAGCTCCAATTCACCTGCTCCACATTGGAGTCCCCACCTCAGGGGAGCTCCAATTCACCTGCTCCACCCTCCAGTGGCAGCAGCGCAACCCCCAGAACATGCTCCCTATGTTCCCTTCCCCCTTCCCACTCTGAAAACAGCACTAGAAGCAGGGCTGGAATGCATCAGCCCTGCCCTACTCCTTGTGTGTACAGGCTCAAGTTATTGAGGGTGTTCTGCTTTGGAGCGCCTTCATCTGAACCCACATATAATGGAATCAGGCTCTTTTAAAGCACTCTGCATCCATGCACTTGTGTTATGTCTTGGCTATAGACTGCTTTCAAGGACCAGTTTGGGCAAAAATTACCACTTCTGTGTGCCCTCTAAGGGATGAATAAAGCTTGCCCACAGGTCCACTGCTAGATACATTCATCCTTGTACTACTTTCCCTTCCCAAAATTTCCACTGCTCAGAGCCTTTGCCAATCCTCACCATCACCATTCAGCTGAGTGGGCAGTGATAATGACATTTGCTTTCTGAGAGTCCCAAAATTTTTTGAGGCACTTAACCAGATAACACTGAAGAACAAACTGTGTTTATCTCCACTAGGAGCCTCCCCCTACATGAAAACAAGAATGGAGAATGTGGAATAAAGAAAGAAGTCAAGAGAAATGGGGGTAGAAAGAGAGGGACATGGGATTTGGAGAAGAGGTGAAGATTGGGGAGGGGGTATGATGCTAAACTAGAAGGTATAAAAATGGAAGGAGAAGAAGGGAAAGTCAGGGAGCCAGAAGACAATCCAGATGAAATCAAATGAGCATGGAAGGCCAGTAATGTAACAATGTTGGCTTTGCAACTGCATTGGGTATGTTTGGGTGGACAAGAGGAGCCATTAAGTTTTACTTAAACACTGCCCATCCATACTGTTACTTCTTTGTTCACAGGGATATTATGAGACTCAATGACTCATTTAATTTAGTAAATTTTGCAAATTCCTTGTGTGAAAGTAGCTCATGAAATACAAAGAATGATTCATATTGTCACAACCCAAGGGTGTGATTTTTGTTTTGTGAGTGCTTCGGCACTGCTAAATTGTTCCCGCTAAATTGCAGCTTCTTTGCACGCTGGAGTTTTCTGCTGCAGAGGAAAACCCCGGTGCAAAAGAATTCCCGCCACCAGTAGCTTTCTTTGCAGGGTGCATTTCTTTGTTGCACCACAGAAATGCACGTTGCAAGGAGTTCCCGCCATTCGTATTCAAATTTGTGCCCCACCATTGGCTAGTTCTAAATTATTCCCACGTGGCGGCTAGTGATTGGCTTGCTAGCCGTATAAAAAGCTTGAGTGGTTTCCGCCCAAGTTGGAGGACTCCACAAACACCAGGAGGAGGAGACTTCACGTCTTGTGAAGATCTCTAAGCGCTGTGGAGCCTATTGGACCCAGCGTGAATATCAAGAAGGCAACAGGGGTCTGATCAGCCTCTAGCCTCTCCCCGTCACCGAGCGCAATCCTCGACGTATCCCTCTTCCCTGCGCGCACAAGTTCCACGGAGCCTAGCAAACTTTGTGTGAGTCTATTCAGAGCTCTTTTCTTCGAGTACTTTCTTTGGTTGGCGCGACGGGCTCGCGGTTTAGAGCCTCCAACCGGATGGGCTAGAAGAATGTTCACGGGAAGGAACTCTAGTCCGCCTCTCTTCTTTTCTATCTGTAACTGCAACTCAAGCAAGTTTTCCTGCCTGCACCATGACCATCTTCGGTGTAAGTAAATAATCTTAAATCAACCATTACGCGTCCGTGCCTAATTCCAGCATGTCGCCACAGCCTGCGCGGCACGAAAAAGGGCCCGGATCGCTCCCGGCCCGCACACGTATTAATATGTCTTTTAAAATAATATACAGATACTCCTGGTTAGTGTTGGACCAATTCATATTTCAAGACGGTAGTCCTTTTGTTTTGAGCAGATCAATATTTATGCTGTATACATTCTGTAAGTAGCATTTTCACATAATGTAACAAGCTTCCCATTGTGTAGAGCTCAAGAAATGCGTAGATTAATGAACAAATGCACCATAGCACTATCTCAGTACAACCCATTCATGTTCTTGCCTTCACATTCTTGCCTGCTTGTGCCATTACCTACTCCTGGGAGATAGGACAATGACATATTCTAGATCTTCATATGCCAAACTAAAGCTAATCAATCTGAATCCCCTTGAAAAATGGAACTACTTTGAGAAAAGAGCAATAAGTACTATCAGTTGCTTGAAGGCAATAAAATCCCTAAAGTTGTAAGTATAAGACGAATCAGTCTGAGCTTTGGCAAAATATTTACATGCAAAAAGGGAAATAGTGAAATACATCTTCCTGTCAGTTTTACAATTAGGCAAAAGAAAAACAAAATAAAAATCCTTTATTTAATCCCTATAGTTCCTTTAGGAAGTTTATCATAATGAAAAGCACATGTCAGTCTCTGATGGCCATTCATTTTCTTTTTTCCCCCTCTTTGGATAATTTACATGTTTCTGTCTTAGGACCCTCAAAAACTACATTGTTGGTGGACATGGTGCTTCAGTGCCCATACCTAGTAGTTTTGATTCCCTGTTCCTTTTAATGCAAACTCTTTATTCCTTATGTCCTCACCTACCTGCTAACCCCTTCCTATTAGTGCTTAATGCTTTTTTACACCATAAAATGGAATAAAATTCTTTCTCTGAGATTTTTAAGACCAATTTGCTGATTATTATTGACATAATGGTCACACTTTACATATACCCATATTGCCATGTTTTAAGTATGATTCCATTTTATTTAAACTATTTTTCTTGGGGCTTCAGTTTTCATCCCTTCCCTTTCTCTGTCCTCTTTAATGTCGTCTTTCATCATGCTTACTGGGATAATCCTATGATTGTACCTCCTCTTTATTGTCTTTATTGTATACATTTCTTTTTTCTAAATGATTGGCATTTATACAATTTTGATACAAATTGCCAAATAGCGACATTGCCAGCTCTCTTTCAGTTTATGTCTATTTCCAATGGTTCAACATGTGACATCCAGGCACCAGAACACAGATTTTGCGTAATGACCATCTTTATATTGAGTCTGAAGTCTGAAGAAGGATTCAAGAAGAGAATGTTCTCTATGTAATGAGCACAAACCTAGGCTCAGACTTAGAACCATAACTCTGAGGAGAAAAATGGAGGAAAGGGCATGAGGATGGAGAATGCCAACTTTTCAGACTGTCATAGGTGTTGCATCTAGGGGATTGATTCTAGAGGAATATGTTCAAATCTCATGGATTTCTGGGATTTTGATGGCACATTTTATCCATCCATGCAAGTTACACTAATATTGGTCATGGGGAATAACAGTACTAAGTGCCTTTGTTCCAGTTGCAAATAATATCCTCAGCAGTCAGCAGACCAAACTAAGTTCCAATTTAAACCCCATGTAATCCCCATGAAGTCAATGGTCTAAACTTACAGCATTTTTTCTAATACACAGAATCAAAGAAAGATATCTTGCCAAATTTGAACAGGTGCCTGGCTCACAACCAAAAGGATCTTTAATAAAGGATTCCACAGCCACAACCTTCACTACCCTTCCCCCATACCAACTAGCAACACCTTCTTAATCAAGCAGCAAGACCTCACAGGGGGTCAGAAGGATTCATTTGCTACAGATAAAGACCTTGTCATAGAATGGCTTTCCATGGGAGGTGCACATAAAGTACATGTAAAATGGTTTCTTCATCTGGACAGATTTCCCTGTGAAAAACTCAGCAGGCAGTGGAAGTCTGTTCTGAGACCTTCTGCTGCAGGCCACTGAACTTTTCTGGTGAATAGAAGCTTTTGTGTGCTGCATTTCATTGATTCAGCATTAAAGTCTGGCCATGATTCTCTATATTTAAACAATATTTAAACAATAGTAAGTAAACAATATTACTATATTGGCTCATTTTGTAAATAAAAGTCTTTGAAGATAATTTATGGAATGAAGACAATACTTGCATCTTCTTTCTAATTCCCCACAGTAGTTTCAATAACTTTAGAATTCAAATCCCATTGTTAATTTCATGATAACCTATTTATCAGCACAATCTTCATTTTCTGCAACAACCAATTTATTTAATTGAAGGGCTTAGTGATACAAAAAAAAAAATCTTATAACCCTTCAAATATCTTTAAAAACTTGAATTGTTAACAGTTTCTTAAATTAGGAATTTCTGGCTACAAAACTGAATTTATTGCAAAGTAACTGTAATGGTGTGATTTATATGGTGTGAATTTCTCATACTAAAGGCTTCATAATCCATTAAATTATAGCCACATCTGCCACAGAGAAAGAATATAATAGAGGCAGTCACAATAAAGTTAAGTGTTGAGGAATGAAGCGCAGGCTACATGCTTTCCTTTTACCTGATCATTTATATCCATTTCTAGAATAACATGCCGCAATTTTCTACTTATATCATCTCACCACATTGTTCCAGTAGCTGAACACCTCAAAGTCTTTTAGGCAGTTATCCTCATGACATTCATGTGAGGTAAGAAATGTTATTATCCCTGTTTTACAAATGCCTGTTTACAAGGCACAATGTGACTAAGGGCTATATCTACAACGGGAGACTTAGATACTGAAATGCTGATACCTTGCTTTTTAATAGAATTCTCAACTACAGGCTAGGTACCTAGGTTTCCTATATTGGGGAATGTTCGACTCTTAGGAATGGGATAGACAGGGAGCCATCTAAAACCATCTAAAAGCCATCTAAGCTAGGTAGTAGGAAACATGGAGAAGTGTGCCACTAGCCTGCTCCCCTCAATGCCTTAGATGCTTGCCTCTGTCTAAAGGAAAGTGCTTAACTTCACTTGACATTCACAACCCTGAACCCTCTCCTGGAGCCAGGGCTATAAGCCCTGCTTTTATTAAAAACAAACAAACAAACAAACCAAACCCCAAAGTCCCTCCCAAAAAAGGAGCCAGTTCATTCAAAACACATGGTTGTAGTGGTCCCAATATCCTCTTTCTACCTAAGAACCCTATGGCTAGGACATTTACATAGAACAAAAGTCTCAGATTGGGTTGAATCTGCCCACACATGCCTGGTTCCTGACTCAGGAGTCGGGCACATGTGTGTGAGTTTCCACCAATCCGGGACTATTGCTTCAATTTTCTCCAATGGCTGGGACACTGAAACAGCTTCTGGAATCTGGGACTGTCCTGGCCAAGCTGGGACTTATGGTCATCCTATCCAGAAATGATTAGGGGTCTGGAGGCAAAACTTATAAGGAAAGCTAAAAGAACTAGGGTTAGTTTGGAGAAAAGAAGACAGAGGGGGGACTTGAGAATAGTTTTCAAATACTTGAAGGACACTTACAGAGAAGATAGGGATAGGCTTTTCTCTGTGGCCACAGGGGAGAGGACTAGCAACAATGGCCCTAAGTTTTAGCAGGGGATATTTAGGTTGGAGATTAGGAGGAACTTTCTTACTAGGGCTGTGTGTAGACAAAACAAAGGGCGCGTGTGCATGACACTTTAAAGTGGGCTAAATGCTTTTGCACCGCTTTAATGGTGTCGATATTTGTACGCCTTGGCGGTGTACTGTGCATTAATTCCAGCTGCTATAGGAAATTCAGTGGTGTAATGCACCTTAAATGACTTGGGGTGCAGCAAACTAAAACTCCAAGGAGGAGCACAGGGGCTCTGCAGGAAGCCTGTGCAGCCAGCCTGGAAAGGCAGGCACCACCCAAGAAAAGTGGCGAGCCAGTTTTCCCCCCTCCCTGAGCTGTGGGGGGACCCGGTGCTTCCCTCCATGGCTGTGGTGTCCCCCAGGACCACCTGAGCTGGGTGCCATGTGGGTGGGTGCCACCGGGGGGGGGGGCGCTGCTGCCTTGGATGGAAGCACCAGCCTCCCAGCAGCTGAGGGACCGCTCCACCCGCTGGCAGCTTGCCCTCCCCTCCCCAACGCCGGAGAGGCGGTAAGTGCAGGGTGTGTGCACAACATGGGGGCTTTAAGGCCCTAAATTGAAGTGGTGGGTTAAAACTGTTTTGTCTACACACACCCTATGAGGCTAGCCAAGCATTAGAACAGGCTATCTAAAAAAATTGTGAAATCCCTATTCCTGGAAGTTTTCAAGAGCAGGTTGAACAGACACTTGGCTGGGATGGTTTAGTCAGGGATGTTCCTGCTTTGATCATGGAGCTGGACTATAAGACCTGGTGAGGTCCCTTGCAGTCCTATTTTCCTAAGATTCTATGATCCAGAGGTTCTCTGCCTCCTCCAAAAGGGTTAAGCAGTCCCTCTGTCCCCAGTACAGGCTGCATAGCCCCAGGCACCCCCAAAGATACTCAGCTATTTCCTTTCCATCTTTTGAACTCCCTTTCCTCTGCCTGATCTGTTGCTCTGCTGCCTTCTGCTCCCAGCTCTGTGCTTTTTGTTTAATCTGCTGCTGTTTTCTGCCCCATCTGCTTCTGTGCTCCCTGTACACGCCCTGATCTGCCACATGCCATGCACAGAAGCTGCATGTGCCACAAGTTGGCCACCTCTGGATTAAAATGTCATCAGCTACAGTAAGACTTGAATTGTGTCTTCCATATCCTGTGTGAATGCCCTAAACACTAGGTTAGTGGAATGCAAGATAAAACTAAGAGTATGTCTTGTTTTTCAGATTTAAGAGGCATATGAGAAAAGTTGAGAACACTCAGCTTCACTTGGGCATTGAACCAAATCTCACTGAAATCTGTGGAAAGTTTTTTGTGGACCTCAATGAGCTTTAGATTGATGCTAACCAAATCTCTCTCAACTTACCAAGTGAAACTATGATGCCCCCTGCTTTCAGGCTCTTTTTGCAAGGAAACTTAAGAAAGAAGAAACTTGTTTTCATAATACAGCGCCATCACAGAGATTCCAAAGGGGAAAAGAACAGCTATTTCTTAATTATGGATTGTATTACAGGAATCATTGTATTAGTCTTTTATCATTATTTTACAAACAATCAGGTATAGGCTAGATTGTACCCAGTTAACACAAATTGTGGTAGCAGAAATGATGACATTTCAAATGAATCAATAAATGAAACAATCGTATAGGTATCTAAATGTTCTAATTTACATCCATAAAGTTAAAGAGTTAGACATTTTTGGAAAAAGATATTTTTAAAGATAATACTAGCCTTGGGTCAAATCAAAGCTTTATCCAGATACATTTAAATTCTCATTGATTTCAATAAGAATTTGTTGAGTAAAACCAGGCTAGATATGTCAGGATTTGGACCCTTGCTATTAACCACAACAGAACAAAAATGCAGTACAATGATAATGGCACCCAAAACCCAGATACTTTTATACTGGGTCAAAGTGCATGCCCCTTGCCCTAAATTATGGGTTAAACAGCTGAAACAGTATTTAGTACTTACCTTGATGTTATTCAGGATGAAAACTAGAGTACAACCCCATAAATACTTAGATCAGTAAGAAGATGTGCCACATCAAATGGAGAGGTAAAAATAGATGGTAATTATTCAACATATAGATTTACTCTCAGATCAATTTATTACACTTCTACCAACCTCACTGCAAATTTAAAAATATATTCATAAAAAATAAAAGCCTTAGAAAGAGGTTAATGCAGAATAAAGCCAGTTAGTTTCGAAAGATGTCCGCTGGTTGGCTGCCACACTGACAAAGTTAAGTGTTTTTGTGCTTATTTGCATAACATGTCAATATAGTTCAGTAAGCAAAAATATGTATAGAAATCCGAACAAACAGTAGGTTAAAATATTGTACAGTGTTCCTACGTACATCATAATGTAATAGGTCTTCCCCCTCTCCACAATACTATAGTGTAGCTGTAAAATGTATATTGTTGCATAACACATCCAATTATTTAGAATAAAATACACCTTGCACAAGGTAAACCAGAAAGTGTTACAAGGTTGTGCCCTATGCACTTCAGTACACATCTTCCCATTAATATATGTACTTGTTTACATCCTTTTAAAATTCTAATAGTTCTCCAGATGAATATTGTTCAGTAATGTATATGTATTATGACTAAAACACCCCATAGCCATCACCATGCATGCCATGAGCCAAACACTAATCCAAATAATAGCAGTATAAGTCTAGAGTAACTCCAGTGAAGTTACAACTTTTTATTATTTAGTCCTTCAGAATCACTCTTAAGACTCGGCCTCATTTAATAAAACAGAAAACTGATTTTTTCTGTCACAATATACATTAAAAATGTATTTCAACCTGTTAGAAATAGGATTTGAATCAAACCCATGAATATCAGCACTCCTGAACTTTGTATATGTGCAACCAGATTTAAGATTTCCAAACTAGCTCTTGTCCCTGCAATGGTCCAAATTTTACCACCACATTGAATTACATTCTGAACTCTAAGGAGGTTCAGAACCAAATCCAAATAAGAATTTTGTAGCTGGGGGATCTTTTATTTAAAAAATTATCCTGTCCCAACCAACTCGAGATAAAATGATTCAAAAGAATCTCCAGTATAAGCAATATATAGATTCATATATGGGAATTATTCAAAGCTTTAGCTAGTTTGTAATATTACAACAGTCCAAGTTAGAGAGATGCCATTTTGTTTTGCGGCCTGAAACAAGTATCACCGATCATTTTTAGTATCCTGAGACAAGTAGACCAGTAACAAATTTTCATGACAGATACATACATTCAACAAGATAATAAATTAGCTTCCCCAGAGAAGGCTCACTAATAAGATTGGATCTAAAATTTAGGTCACTTAATTTTAAGACTCAGCTAATAGGCTTAAAAAATGGATATCACTTCATAACATAAATTCAGATTCAATCTTTTCTACCATAAACAGTGCCATTATAAAGTTACGATGACTAAATTTGTTGTAAAATGAAATGATTCAATTGTAAAATTCATTTGATTTCCCATTGTAGAGGCTCTATTTATAAAAAAAATAAATAAAAGATTTTGTACCATGTTATGAAGTTTAAACAATTAATTTTTAGTACTGTATAAAGGCTGATATCATTGAAAAAGATACCTTCTAAAATAATAATAATGTCAATGTAATTTGTAAGCTACTGATTATATTCCCCCAAATACCTGCTCCATGTCACTTACATCTCCAATACCAGAACTACATTTTTAAATACAAATTTTATCCACCTTTTCTTTTTTAGTATTCATTACTTAAACATGATAATAATAGCATTTGGAAGTCCCCTGTATACCTGACAATTTTATAAGAAAATTGATAGCCAGCTAGGTCAGAAACAGGGCACTTGGCTTGTCTCATACAGAAACAATATATCATGAACTCATATTCTTAATATGTTTTAAGTACTAGAAAAAGTTATGAAAAAAATATGCCAATAAATTTTGCACTTACTTGCCAAAGGAATGTTTTTAATGTATTGTAACTCTGTCTGCTCTGTCTGTTCAATCTTTGGCAGTGTGCTCATCTCACCATTTCCATTCTCTACCATTGCCACTGGTTGACTGATGATTGATGTCTTTTTCAAGGTTTTCATACTCCTTTGTACTTCTGCCAGTAGCACAGCTTGTATCGTCTCAATAATCTGTCATGGATGCAGATTATTACAGAATGATATTTGCATTTTTCATTATTTACATGATATTTTCAATTGCTTACCTAAGAAACCCAAAATTCATTAAAACCCATTAACCATGATACATACGCCAATAGTTGGTCTCACACTGATAAATAAAATTCCACCATTCCCTTCTATATTTAGGTGGAAAAAATGACTTGTAACGGGTAGTAGCAGGTAGTTTGTTCAGTTCAGTGGAACTTTATACCCATTATGGATCTGACTCTTAGAAAGAAAATTCTTCAATTTGCTGCATATTGTGAGAAACACTGTGGGGAAAGTGAGTACTGTATAAGGAACTCACACTCAGGGCATATGTTTTAGCCACTTTTAAAGAGGAAGGGCAAGTGTCTGATTGAGAGCATGCATCAAAGATGCTTTAACTGTTGCATTTGCATGTTCTTATAGCAATACAAACTAGCTACATTGCCCTAATTTTGACCCCAAATGAAGTAGGGTTGAAGGTGGAGTGGCTTTGCTATACTTGTATTACTACCCAATGTTATTGTAAAAGTTTATTTGGTATCCCTTGATGTTGATACAATTGTTTCCTCTTTATCAACTCAGTTTAATGGATTTATTCTTGATGCAGAGGAGCACTAATGTTTTGCTATTACCCTTGGTTTTACATGACTATACTTCAGACAAGCTGGCATTGCATTTTTTTTTCAAAATTAAGGGAAAAACCTATTCCAGAGAACTCCCATTATCCAAAGGAAAGATTCAAGATCTGGAATTACGATTGGCCTTGAACGTGAGTTCAGCAATATGTTCAAGCAGTTGATTATTTCTGCCCTTGCTTATTGGTGTCACTGCATTTCAATATAAATTAAACACAGAATATCTACTGTAAATTAATACGGCTGGACATTTCAAATTACATCTATTAAAACAGGATTCTAAGTTAAAATGTTTATAGTATCCAACCCTAGCCTTATGCCTAGATGATGCAGCTTACCAAGATCCCTAGAACTTGTGAGACTAGCTGAAAGGAAAAGATATTTTAAAAATCAAGGTATAAACTTGCTGAGATTCTGAAGATAACAGTTTAACTTCTGACATTGTTTTCACAATGTTTTATTTTGAATGACACTGAGCACTAAACATTATCTCCTGTGCTAGGATACTAAAACTCTCATGGAATTTTTAGGAGCAGGCCCTTTTTCAGGCATGCCCCTCCTTCCTGTGTTGACTACTAAACTTGTCTTGTTTGGCTCCGTACCAGAGGTGGCTGCATACATATCAGTATTCTCTGGTAAACAGAGACAGAGTCTTGGGTCCAGCTGAGCTCTTCTCAGTGCAAGATCTGATAGGAAGGGAGCAAAGGTGGCTTAATAAAACTTTTGGAATACCCAAAACCTCAGGTAGCCAGAGGCTGCCCATAATATAAAACAAAGCAGCACTAGAGTTGCTCTATTATTCTCTGGCTAACAACTGTCTAAGATGAAACTACTTTCCTCTGTAAGCAGTATATTTCCCTGATGTGGGGCGGGGGGGCAAGAACAGGTAGCATAGCGCTTGTTATACCAGCTTTACACTATTTAGGAATTTTGTTCCCCTAGCTGATTTACCATCCGCTTTACTAGAGAAGTCTAAAGGGGATTGGTAAGGATCAAGGTTCTGATCCATCTGTAAAGTATCCTGAGCCCATTCACGATGAAACTTTCTATGCAAATATCTTGCAATTTTTTGCAGTTCTTACTTTGTCTAAACTCCTGCCTGATGACAAAATGGTAGGAGTTGTACTCCCTCTGCTACAGGCCCAGCATCTTGAAATTCCATGTCATAAAGAGAGGAAATTCTCCCTCACCCAGCCCCCCAAACTCAATAGTATGCAAAGACATTCACCTTCTAGGGAAGGAAAGTCTCTGAAGGACAGGCAGAATACTAAGATTTTAAGACTCTACCAGTGAGAGAGATAACTACACAGACTTCTCTGTGGAAGAGGACTGTGTTCCAAAAGAACCACGTTACCAGAGATAGATCGAAAGAGGTATATAATCAGTGCATCACCCTACTGTCTACTCTAGCCATGCTCATTCCTTGGCTGGCCTCTCCCCATTCAGTTGTCCCAGCAAACCAAAACCTGGCAGTAGAATTGAGGCTGTAGCTGTCTAATGCCACTAAGTTCTGGCACTGGCTGGATGTACCATGCCAGCATAGAAGTGAGCAGCATCAAGTCACAGGCAGCAGACCTCACCCTTTGTATTCTGATTTAACACAACCATTCCATCTTGGAATGACAACATGTTTTATTTTATTGGGGAAACCAAAAAAGAGGTTGAGTTAGTGTTGCAGGGCACTAAGGTGCCTGCTCCTTTAAGAACAGAAACTGCCTAGGGAGAGGGCCCTAGGAGCCAGACAGAAGCCCCACAGGTGCAGGTTACTATGGCAACAGGCTAATGAGGGAATTAGCCTGCACCTGCACCCTGTCAGCTGACCGGAAGAAGGCAGGGCCTTGGGCAAATATAAGCCACAGGGTTGAGACTAGTAGGGGTTAGCTCTCTGGCAGCAGCTAAGGGGAAGGAGCCTCCAGGGACAGCCTGATATTTTGCATACAAGGCTAATGGGGCTCCAGGAGCTCAACAGGTACCCTAGCCTACAAGGCACTTAGTGCTGAGGGAAGTGTGACTTTTTAAAGGGACAGAGCACACCCTGA
>NW_005841888.1:2336280-2340680 GCF_000455745.1 Alligator sinensis
GGCTCATATTTAAGTTGCTGCTTATAAACACCAGTGGACTGGGCTGAGGCTATTGGGGAAGGAGGATTCTCATTGGGGGCCCATGACAGTGTGGGGACCCCAGCGCCAGGGGGCGCACTGACAAAAGGGGTGTGCAGAGCCCGGCACCAGTGTGGGGCACGGAGGCAGGCCTGCAGAGAGACCATGTGTGAATGCCATCTGAGAAGCTTGGGGCATAGAAAAGGGGCAGTTTTGGAGCCATGCATCTAGCTCATAAGACTGAGGGCGCCTCGTGAGGCAACCATTTTGTGCAAGACCCAAAAGGGGTCCAAGAACCCACATGGTTCAGTGGGGTCCATCAGGACCATGTCCAAAAAAACTCAAGGGCAGCCTCCAAATTTATGGTAATTACTAACAAGACATGACAGGTGAGAAAAAGGGTGCCCATTGGGCAAGACTGGTATGGTCACAGAGCCCTAGGGGCGTCACGGCCATCCCTGTGGACCCTATCCCATGACAGTTAGATATGAGCCAAAACTAAAGCTCCCAAGCTAAATAACCTTGAACTTTAGGAAATCAGATCCAGATGCTGCAGCTGGATCCTGAAATCGATATAGAATTACTACAAAAATAAATAAGCAAAAACCTGCTTCCATTCTTCCTAGGTTGATTTTTGACAGGGGTTCAGAGGAATCCACAGAAGAACTGTGGATACTTTGTAGAAGCATGTCCCTTATGTTAGGAGAGACAGTGCCTGAAAGCTACAAAGTTATCTGCTTTTCACAGTTTTCTGATCTCCTAAGAGCCTGTCACAAACCTGGATCAGATATTCATTACCTGAATCACTACTGTGTACTCCAGCCAAGTAGTATTTTGTAACATGTAATTTTCTCTAACATCTTAGAATTGAATAAAAAAGTGTTGCAAATGGGACAACATGATATTTGTGGAGGCAGCTGTAAATCTCTGCATGCTGCTTGTCTATAATTTTGTTGAATAAGCACATCCACATAAGTGTGGTTTCACATCTTCAGCTTTGCTCTCTCCCTGTATGTTTCCTAGCAACCCAAATATTTTGTCTTTGTCAGTGAAATTCAAATTCCTTCTCTAAGTACTTTGCCTATTTCTGCAATAGAGGTCCTCACAGTTTTCCACCAGTATCACCAATCCCTGAGCTAGTTCAAGTCAGTTCCAGGATATAACTGGATTCATTTTATGGGTTTCTATATTCTGTAGGCTGTAAATATATTTTTCATGTAGGATGTGGCGATTCCTCTAATTTTGCAATCAGTGTTGTAAATATTAGCTGATTTAATGAGAGATAGTGGGCACCAATAGAAACAGAAGTAACTTGTGCTAAGTGGATGCCTTACAGTGTGTAGCCATACACAGGATCTGTAACATATCTGCTATGCAAACGTTCAGCAAGGAAAATGAAAAGGAGCTTGGATAAGCAAAATCATTATATTTATGTTCAGTGATACTAACTGTTTTTTTCACTCTATAGTAATTACAACTAATGTCTACTATTCTGCTTGTGAGGATGGGACCGGGCAAGAGAAAGCATATGAAGTTGTTTCCATATTTGGACAGGACATATACTGCACAATATAAAATAACTGTCTTTCTAAAGAGCCATCATCCCCTACAGCTACATAACTGTGGAACAGAAAAACATTTTAATAACCTCACAGGATCCAAGCTTTCTATATTGGTGAGTTTCATAATTCAGAGTTTCTGGTAACCATTGTTGCACCATCGGACAACCATTGTTGTGACTGGATGCAGAGATAGGTGAGACTATGCACAAGAATGACACTGTACCAGACCCTTTTCAGAGGGCTATCTTAACATAATTTGTAGAAGTTAACTACAGCTGTTCCATCCTGCATACAAAAAATATGAAATAGATACAAAGGGGACCAGTTATTCTGGCTAATAACTGTCAGGATTACATACACAGGCACCATTTATGGCTTTATAATATGTAAATGCTGAAGTACTATAAAGCCTGCACAAGCTTAGGGCTTGTCTGTGTAGAGAAGCTACTGGGCAGCAACTGCAAAACTGGGGCTGTAGGCTACTGGGGGCTTTCAAAACCAGGTCCTAAATGTTAACAGCAAGAGTTCTGGCAACACATTTTGGGAAACAATGGACAAATTTGTTTTTAAAATATAGAATAGTATACACAAAGAAAGATTATATATAAAACAACATTGTGAAATGTCAATAGCAATTTCTTTTATTATTATTAATACTATTTAGAGAAGAGGTCTTGTTTATTTTTCCACAGAAGTTGCATTAAGTACAACTATCATTGGGTAAAACAGCTAGGAAATCTAGTAATGTAGAACATATCACATAGTAATCAACTAACCATTTACACAAAGCATAATCTTATCCTGTCTAGGTCAGATCCTCTGACTACATAGGAATAAAAACAAAGAGGTTGTCAGATGCATGTAGAGGATAAAAAAACAAACCCAGAATGAAAGCACTCTTAAATGTTAAATTGCTAAGAGAATGGATATATCTTAATGCTAGTGTAGCATGTTAGGGTCCCAGGGATGGCTGTGACACCCACCTTGTGGCTCCACGACCATGCCCCGCCCTGCCCCTAGGGAAGGTGCCTTCCCTTCTCATCCACTATGCCTTGAAGGAATAACAATAAAAGGGAGGCTGTCCATGGGCCTTCGTGTGGGCCTCAGTCCAAATGGACCCCCACTGGGGAGCCCTGGCACCCTACCAGCCTCTACTAGTGCCAGGCTGCTTGCTGGGCCTTTCTATGACTATGCCACTGCCGGGTACCTAAAGCCTTAGGGCCTAATTGTGTGGCTTTGATCTCCCCTACACCATGCCCCAACCCTCATGGGTGTTACTGTCATCACTGGTGGGGCTTTGACCTCCTCAGCTTCTGTCCCTTTACTCTGGCTAGGCCTTCTAGCCTGGGCCTGCTGAGTTGGACTGGCCTTTAAGACACTAGCTCTGGCTTAGCCCTTTCAGGCACCAGGCCCTGGCCCCTGTGTGGCTGCACCCCTCTTGAGTGCTGGGCCCCTATCTGGTCGCACCCCTCTTGGGTGCCAGACCCCTGGCCCTGTCTGGCCTTGTGGACTGGCACTCTGCCCCAGTAGTCACTAGAGTCTTGAGCCTGCCCCAGGCTCAAGGTGATCATGTACCCCTCAGGCACTAATGGGACCTTCATATACCACCCCTACAGTCCCAACCCAAACCGCTAGTATAACTGCAACATAAACATAAGCCCCCAGGCTATAACATAAACATAAAGGCCAAACAGCCCTCTGCCCCTTTAAAAGGGGAAAACCTTCCCTCACCTAGGAGAGCCTCCTAGATTTCTGCTGTATTCTAGTGAGCTCCCCTAGCCTTGCTGGAGATCCATATGTAGCACCGCAGTCCCTTTACGAGCCCTCCTGCTGGGAGCTCTTCACACTGTCTCTGCCAGCGAGGGACTAGTTTGCTAGCCCATGCCTCAGGCTTATCTGCTCAGGATCCTGCCCACTTCCAGTCAGCAGACTGCCTGGGCTGTCTGCAGGTGCCTGCCAATTGGCCTGACTGCCCTGTTGCCACAGTGTGCTGCAGCTGCTGTCCCTTGCCTGCCTGGTTGATTTTTCCCTTAAAGAAACAGAGCCCCAGGTGCTCTGTTACAGCTAGGCACATAGAGGAATAGTGAGTTTGGGGTTTCCATGTAGACAGGTTTATACTAAGGACCTGAACTTTTAACATAGAACATGCAGTCAGACTGTTGAACCTACTGTTCCAGAGTGAAAGTCCCGGGGCCAGAGCAGCAACAGGAAAACGCTGTGGCCATGAGGAAATGGCCCTGAAAGCCCCATGACCTGGAAAACCCACCTGATATGGGCATGGTGGCAAAAAAGCGGGGAACTGCAGGTGGAGCCACCCGCACGGTTCATTAGCCGCTTATCTGTGTGGCTGTGGCTGGCGTGGAAGGATTATGTCATCAAGCAGCATTGGCAGTCAGCTTCAAAAGCTGTCTGGTGGGAAGAAGCTGGTGAGCAACAGCCTGGAGGCAGCTGTATGCTCCTGGTCAGTGCACCCGGTCATATCTCAAGCCAGGGATGTCAAGCAGAGTCTCGAAGAACAGACTGCCTCCTTGACGAGCGATACCCAGTGCTAGACAAAGGAAGGATGCCAAGGGGCTGTTACATCAACACACAGGGACACGTGAGTAGGGAGGAGAGACTTCTACCCCTCTGATCTTTTTTTTTTTAATTCTTCTTGTAACTTTGTTTCACTCCTGAGGTTAGAGACTGAGGCCACATTTAATGATATTACTCCTGGGGCTGAGGGACCAGGAGCCCTCAGGGACTCTGGG
The DNA here is from genome assembly GCF_000455745.1 of Alligator sinensis. Taxonomy (NCBI): domain Eukaryota; kingdom Metazoa; phylum Chordata; order Crocodylia; family Alligatoridae; genus Alligator; species Alligator sinensis. The sequence continues at coordinate 2,340,611 of NW_005841888.1, forward strand.
GTAGAAGATGGGGTTGTCTGGCTGACCCAAGAAATATGGCCATAAGAAGGAAGAGTGTTCTCCTGTGCCT
>NW_005841888.1:2340711-2369569 GCF_000455745.1 Alligator sinensis
CAGAGCACAGCAGGAAGATTGGCTGGTCTATGACCAGCATGCACCCAGATGCTGTGTTTATTAAAATTCATTAGAGGCCCAATTGGGGTGATGACACACATACCAGTGTCCAAGAGAGCTTAAGCCATCCATCATATAGTCAAGACCATCAGGTTGGCGCATGGAAGGGGAGTAGGGGAGGTGGAACCCCAAGGAAGACCACATGCAACACTTCCAAGCAAGTCCAAGATAGATGGGAACCTTTCGCTTCTGAACTTAAGAACAAGTGGTAGGCAAGTATTGGGGGCTTATGTAAATGCTGGAGAAAGACCAAGTCTGAGCCAGGATTACCTGGCCCTCAGCTGCTCGGGAGCAGCTGCTTGAGCTTAGGTGGGCAGACCCACACGGAGTCCTGTTTCGTTGGTGGGGCTTAATCTAGGCACAGGAGTCTGCCTATATCCCACAAGCCATGTAGCTAATGCTTAGATGTATGTACTTTGGTTCCAAGTCCTAAGAACATTTATACATGTTTATCAACCACTGTAGGCAGGACTACTGATTAATAATATAAAGCAGAACTCACTATCAGTCTTCCCTAAATAAGCCAAACTCTTTTTCATATAACTGGTCTTGCTAAATCAGGGACCAAGGAACACTATGGGCACAGACAGAAGTGCAGCTCTTGGCTATAACTCAAAATGCTTTGCAGGAAGCATTCTAAGTTACAATGATCCCTGGGACCAAACAGAAGTTCACTGTTGGTTCTAAGGGGGAGGGGAACCTAGCAATGACCCTTCCTCCCTGCCACCTCCCTGCCAGCCCATGCTGTTTTCAGAATGGGAGGGGGAAAGGGAGCAGAGGGAGCTCAGTCTAGGGGTTCTCCCGCCAGCACTGGAGGGTGGGGTGGGGGAATTGAAGCTCAGGTGGGGAGGGGCTCCACCTCACCCGCGCCACCCTCCAGTGAGACTGAAAAAACTAAACTCCCTTCACAAACTGAACTCCCTCCACGTCCTTTCCCCCTCCCATTCTGAAAACAGTGACAGGCCGGGAGGCAGCACAGACACAAGTTATAAAAGATGCTATGCTTTCAAACATTTTCATTTGAACCCTCAAGGGAATTGGCCATTTTTGAAGCAGTCTGCAGCTGTGCACTTGTTTGGTCATGACTATAGACTGTTTCTTGTGGCCAGATCAGGAAAAAATTGTCACTTCTGTTTGCACCCCATAAGGATAGCATGAGTAAGCTTGCCCACACTGCAAATGTTCTATGGAGAGATAGAGATATTCAATGTCCATGTGTGTCAATCTGGCATCTTTCATAAGCACTCATCTAACACAAAATATCTTAAAAAACTAGGAGAAGAAAAGACAGAATCAAGTAATTTTCTATTACATTTTTCCAGCTGAAATGATTCAAGGTGGGTATTCAAAATTCAGTAAGGGAATGAGGAGGACACGTTTCAGTATTTAACATTTCAAAGCAAAAGAGCCAGGGAGAATGGGGAAAAAATATTTTTTATATGAAGGATTCACAAAAGAAATTCCCAAGGGGGCAAGGATATTTTTTTCCCCTGCTAACAATCAACAAAAGGAATAACATGTTTTGATTACACTACAGGTAGGCTGATCTGGGAAACGGAACTTTCCTTGGGAATTTTTTTTTGTAATTAGATCTTGTACAAAAGTTGCCAAACAAATTAATGTACTAAATAAAATCAGAATTTAGCCTAATACATTTTGCAGTGATAATGGGGGAGGAGACTTTTTAAAATATGAAAAATTAAGAGTTTAAAATTAAGAGTTTAAAAATTTGGCTATGCTGTATCTGTTATTTTTATTTATATGAGAACATGTACATTTAATACAATAATTTATGGAGAATGTTGCAAAAGGGTGTTTCATTTATTTCTGAACTAACAATGAAGTGTGATTGGAAAAAGAGCAAATAATTTCTCCTTAAAATGACATGAAAAGAAAAAGTCCTGTTTCTAAGCACCATTAATTTTAAAATATTAAGCTATAATAGTGTCTAGTACAGTGGATGCTGAAAAGGTGAACTCTACTTGAATTTTAACACCATGCAAACCAAGTATTAAAGAAGTTTTGCCATTCAGCTTGTGGAAAAGATGCTTAAAAGGGGACATGATAGCAGTTTCAAAATACTTGAAGGGCTGCCATAAAGAAGAGGAAAAACATATTTTCTCTTATGCTGCAATGAGCAAGACACAAACCAATGGCTTTAAGTTGCTGCAAAGTGGATTTAGATTGTATATCAGGAAAAACTTCTTCATTGCTGGAAGTAAGGCAGCAGAATAGACTGCCTAGGGAAGTTGTGGACTCTTCATCATTGCAGCTGTTCAAGAAGAGGTTGGACAGCTACTGATGATGTGTCTGTGTTCTACTTCGGGTATTTCCATGCTTCTGGCCTTTTCTGGTTGCTGCATTGGGACTTAGAGAGAATTCTGCCCCTCTCTCCATCCCCCTGATGCTACATGTGTCGGGGGTTTTTAAGCCTTCCTCAGAGGGACTGGGTGTTAGCTGTAGCTAAGGCTGGGGATTCTGACTGGGGTCAATGCTCCTGCTGGAACTGACTAGAGAGCCTAACTCCTGTTCATTGATGGTAAATGGTTAACTCTTTTACTTCTGCAAGTAAGGCTCACAGGCACGCTGAAGTATGAGCTCAGTAAAAAGTTGGACATTCTTTGATGGTCTTGTCCCAGCACTTTGTTTATATTTGAAGCTTTTAAAACCCTAGTTGCACCACCCTTTAAGAGGTATCTTTGTCTATGCTGCTTGCCTTTCAGTAAGTGCTTGCCAGAAAGGATCCTGGGAAAATTCCACAGCAAATGATTAAACAGGGAGTTCTGAATCAACGATGCAGAATGCTGACTGGCTTGCTGAAATGGACAGGCTGATGCAAGATCTTTTCTTAGGTGCAGGAGTATGTAAGGGCAGGGTTAATCTACCTGAAGAAGTTAGTGCCCAGTAATCTAGGATGTGAATTTACAGTGCACTGGCTACTTTGCAAATCAGAACTGACCTCCTGTGCAAATACTATTATTGTTCATGATAAGAGAGAGAGCTCTTAGGTCTGTACATTTTGTACTTTCCAATGAATTGAGCAGAAGCTGCATTAATACCATGACTCTGGGCTTCCAAAATTTACTGAATACTAACTTCCCTGAATAGAGAAGCCCAGAATCATGGTATTAATGCAGCTTCTACTCAATTAATTGGAAAGTACAAAATACACAGACCTAATGCAACCAAATACATTGCAAATACAGTTTTCCTGGATATATACCTGCCACTCCATAAATTAAAGACATCAAAGAGTTTCAGGCTGTTTACTGACATTTATTTAAAAAAGTGTGATGGGATCTGATCCCTGACCCCAACTATGGCACCTTTTGCTGAGCCACTTGTGCATGGCAGGGCAAGAAATTGTTGGGACTGGGAACCAGATCCCATCACACTTTTAAATAAACCAGTGTGGTCCTAACCCCACCACGTATTAAATTTAAGGCATGATGGAAACAAGCCACAAAAGTATGTTTTTAGTAATATTTTTGTGACTGTTTTCCCTTTTTGTGGTCCCTTTAATTCCCTGAATGTGTAGCCAGGTCACTGTTTAAGATGTGACTAACAGACTAATCATGTTTTAAGTGTAATTAATGTCTGCCAAGGGCTTCAGAAGCTGAGCAGGTGAGCAACGCATTATGTTAAAAAAATCTTCAAAAAATGTCTGGATGCTCACCTGGCAGGGGTCATCCAGCTGTCCTGCCCAAATGCAGGGGGGCTGGACCTGATGATCTTGTGAAGTCCCTTCCAGCCCCTAACATATGTGAATCTATGTGGGTCTTACCAGATGACAGTATCTAAGGACTATGATCTCAAGTGGGACTCAATAGGGAGGGTAGCTACCCTGGCAACTGATCACCACTGTGGTCCACCCCACTTGTTGGTCCTTACCTGGTCCCACCTCACCTCTGGTCTCTCACCTGCCATGACTCTGATGTTCTGTTGGTTGTTGGGGAAGCAGTTTCTGGGGCAGGGTGTAACCTCATGGGTCCTGGTCTGCCTAGTCAGGCTAACCCCACCTTGGGGCCTCTGTTCTTTCTGTACTTCCCCTTTAAGATGGGTGTGCACATAGGATTCTGAGCACCTGTCAGGGTTTCAGCTGTCCCAGCCTTGACCCCTTCTCTCTGAACGTACCCACTGTCTAGGCCTTTCTGAGCAGTCAAACTCTGATGTGGTCCTATATGTGCACTACCAAAGGTAAAGTTAAAGCTACCCTGGGACTGTTAGGTTTTTAGACCACTCTTGAAGGATATCATACTGAGTAAGGAATCTGACCCTGACTTCACATGCTTTAAGGACCATCATGTCCAGTTCTTTGACAGCGCAACTGTACACTAGCATTATGTTCCTCTTACTCTCTCAGAAGCATTGAACATTTTTATGAAATTTGCAAGTTTTTATATGGGTAGATATAACTCTCACTCTTATTGCCTAATACACACTATTCACCTGATAAGCAAGCACACTGAATAGTAAAATGATTCATGCTATTTGGCATCTCTTTAGATTAGACCTAAGATGATAGTTATCTTACCATCTGCAAACATGTACTCTAAAAAGCAAAATTTTTCCTATAATAAATATAGTGCAGTTCAATGTGAAAATTCTTGCTCCAGAGAACACATGACTCATTTGAATTTGTTATAATTTCACCACACATCTCCACCTACCATCCTGCATCACAAACTTGAAAAGTACACAAAACAGTGATCAATATCACTTTTTAAATATTATCGCAATTAATACACACAATTTCTTACCTTTACAGATTGCTCTCTCCAGCAAGAAATGAGTTTCACCAGTGAAATATTCCCAGGATCAGGAAAACGAGATCCACTTTTATCTGAAAATATATGCAATGTTCTTTATATGTTTACCCTGCAATATATGCATAAATGCATGCCTCTAAATTCCAAATCCCAAATTCAAAGAATGAACTTTATTTATAAAAGACTGGTTTATGGTTTATACCACATTTCCATTACCAATTTTTATAAAGATATTGGGTAGAGCTCTGTTAAATCCAGTCCCTTCTTTGCACAGAGGTTTGTGGAAACAGTCTCTTTCAGTCTGTTTCTTTTGCCCAAATAAATCTTTTCCCTATTTCAGAATTGATTCCGTTCATTAGATTTCACCAGTATCATTCAAACAAGTCTTACTGAAATTCCAAGGATGAGCCATGTCTGAAATAAGACAAGGCTGAAAAGTATTCAAAGAATATTGAAAATATGATTTGTTTTTTATAAAGAGATGTATTTCAAAAACAACTTGTCCAAATCTCTACTCATATTTGAGCAAAAAAAAAATGCAACCTGGAAAAAATTATCACCTTTAGTGAAATGTCCTTTCTTGAAACAGAAGACAGTGGGAATGAAGGGAAAGGAGAGAAGAGATGGAAAAGCAACCCTCAGCTTCAACTATGGAAAAACTCCTGCCTTTCCTTCCAATGAAGTTCACTGAATGTAATTAAACTTGTGTCCATACATTCTACAATGGGGTACGCATACCAGGAAAGGTGTTTGATTATTGCCAAGTTTTGTGTGAGATGTAATAAACAGAATACCTGACATTTGCTTTAAATGATACTGCTTGAAGACGGTGGTGGGTGCCCAAAAGCTCTTCGGCACAGCTGGCCGAAGAGACTATACATAACTTTTTTGTGGCCAGTGCTTACAGGCTCATAATGATCCCCTCTGCCTATGAATCTTTCGCCAAAAAAAAAATGGAACAGTAAATATGAACTCAGCATTCTAGTAAAATATTACTTAGTGCAAGATGGTAACCCAAGAACTAAAATTTGGTTATTGTATGATGTGTGGCCATTCATAGAGCCAAAAGGTCATCAACACATATATAGTCTCCTGTCCCAGAATTTCTTGGAATATCAATTCACAATACTTTCCATGCATTTTACTTCATGTACACTTAGCAACAGTGTTTGCTTCTGCAGTGTAATGAACCATATCAGCATCAGTAGTAGCAAGCCAGTGAGCTGATCAGTGCTCTCAGCCTTGGAAGCCCATCGGAGTCAAGGGCTGCCCTTGCCTGTGATGCACCTCTGAGGCCAGGAGCCCTAATCAACTGATTGGCTTGGCCACGTACAATGTTAGCTGCAGCGGGAATCTATTTTGTTCAATAATTTTGTAGCTTATTCCTTGTTTTATCAAGTCCTTAAATGCATGAACTGGTTAATCATATCTTAAGTGTAACATCTGCCAGGGGCCTCAGGGACATAAGTGGAGCTATGAAGATTTATAAAAGCTGAAGATATGTTTCAATAGTGGTAATACTAGACAATAAATTTTAGCATTATGGAAAAGATTTCAAAATATGTTCTAGATCAAATATTGTGGGGGGTGGGATTCTTATATTTATTTTAAAGTTTCTTCTTTGGTATATTTGAACATGTATTCTTCCTCTAGGATTCGATAGTTCAGTTTTCTCTTATATTCAAGCTGATATTGTATTATATCTAACCTCTAGTACTAGTCAATATGAATTACAAATTATTTTATTAATGGGCATTGCATTATATGGTAACAAGTTTATGTTCAACCTAGAAATATGCAGAGAAATGCTTTATGAATATTAAATCTAAAAAACCAAATGAAATATAGTTAAAACAGAGAGCAATCAGGAAAAGAAAGAAATGTTTTCAGATGATATTTTAAATGAGGTGATGAGTCCATGAGATACAATAAAAAGAACAATGATTTTTTTTTCCACAACAAAAGCAAGCAATTTTTGAGTGAAAGGAGCTTGTTGAAGAGGCTGTAGTAACATTCTTTTCCATATAAGAAAAAGCAGGAAGTAACATGGGAGAGGGATACAGGATTTTATAAAAGTTAAGGCAGAAGGAGATTAAGCTTTAGATAAGATTTTGGCAAAGGTGGAAGGGACAAGGCAAAAGGGTACATGATGGAAAAGGTGTACCTGGCAAGACATGTGTATCTGAAAGCAAAAGATAAATTGAGGATTCTGCTGAGTCAGCTGGAGACTCCCTTACTGAGGGGCAATCTTGCATAGTACAGAGTTGGTATTGGGGAAAGATTGTGGCTGTAGTCTAGTCATCCTTGCTCAGAGCAATGGTTTGGGGTAATACTAACTGGCACAAGTGAGATGGCTTAGAAGTCCTGTAGCCACCCCCAGAGTAGATCAGAGTGTAGTCCCTAGAGTGTCGTAGGAGGTATACATCTAACTTTGGCTTTCATGTCTATCCTGTGCCTAACATGTGTCAGCCAGATTTGAAGAGCAGATCCAATGAATGTAAAGAGGGTGCCAAATGTTATTTTTCATATAATTACATTTTCATCCACTTCGTAGATACGTAGTAGTAAGGAGTTAGGCCCTGGGATTTTGGATGCTACTGCTTCTATAGGGGGTGAGCATTATGCCAAAGGAGGCAGTGTCTCCTTGATGCTACTCCAGCTGAATCAAGTACTCATTTTTGGAACAAACAATACAATCCGTACCAATCAGATATAGCAGTTCTATTTTTCAGATTCAGAACAGACGTGTAATCCAGAACAAAGGGGTTCATTATCTAGAAGCACCTAAGAGCGTTCTGGCTCCTATCTGAGGTGAACATCTTCAATGCCCCTCATAATTTTACCCCAAGTTTCCCGCTCATCATCTGTCACCCCTACAGGCACTCCTGCATGGTTCATGGAAATCTCAAGTAGAACACTGCAGTTCCTGAGCGGAAGCGAGATGGAAGAATCTACAGAACACTCCTTTTAGGAAGTGTAAGAACTCATTTGCATACATCTTTTATATGGAAAAGCAACAGGATTTGCTGCAGAAGAATTGCATTATGAGCTTAGCCAGATTTTACTATGTAGTAACATCATATTAGATTTGCTTGACAATACACGGTAACAAATACATCATCTGTATTTGGCTTGGTTTTGTTCTTTACATTTTTGGTTGGTTAAATATTGTAAAAACAAACAAATATGGACTGGCCGGCAAGCCAACATTGGTAAACTATTGCCTGAGGGACGTTGGAGTGCAGACTATTTCATTCTGCCTCAAGCCAAATCTAAGAGCATTACTGGAAAATCATGAGGAATGTTGCATTACGAAAACAACAATTTGCTTGTAGGTTTGTGTATGTCATTGTGGGCATGTGTGATGGTGCTGAGGGAGACAGGGAACAGGATGGAAAAAGCAGTTGTTTTTTCTTTTATTACATACTCTCTTGTTTTTCACATGGTTAGGAAATTTCCTAGGAAATGCAACTGGATATCATGTTGTCACAAAAAATGTGCATTTGATTTTAGTAGGTATCACTGTATGGTCAACATGTGGCTTACATGCTTTTGTGAGCATCACATAAAAACAAATATAGCAGGTCAAGTACAAGCTAAACAAGCTAATACATATAAACAATAAAGAAAATAAAATTTAAATCCAAGATTATAAATGGCAATAAAATGATATTCATTGCTTCAATATACACACAGTGTTTTGTCTAACATAAACAAATAGCTCAAATAAAAGCAAAGTATGTATCGTCATTATTGGATCCCTACATACTTACAGTTTGATGACTCTCCATAGAAACTGTGAAATGAAGGGCTGAATATTTCTGTATTTCTCCACCTGTTACGTATAAATTCTAATTTCTGTGAACTAAAAAGAACATTAAATCACTACATAAAAGACTTGGGCACCCTTGCAAACATTTTGACAAATACAGTATTAGCATTTTTGGGGTCTTTATACTCTCAATAGCCACTGCATTCTTTTAATATAGAGATCAATCCTGCCAACAATTAATTTGCAGATGTACTGCTCCAATACCTAGGGGGATTATCCAGAGAATAATAGTTTTGGCCCTTACCTGCTATTTAAAACACACACAAATACACACATACTGATACATTCCTAATGGTGCTAATCCTTTGCTAAGCTTTGATGAGCTTTGTGATGAAGAATCTGATGAAGTGAGCTCTTCCTTATGAAGGCTTATGTCATGGTCTGGGTCAGTACCCCCTCCCCTCCCACACAACAGATGACCAAAACAATCCCAGCTCTGGCCCCGTGCAGAGCCATAATCCTCTGCCTGTGCACCCCTACAATGGGTGCTGGTTCTATGGGCAGGGGTGTGCAGGGAGCAGATCACAGCTCTGCCCCAGGCCCTGGGCCCTGGCTCCACACTGTCACCACCCCACGATCCTGGGGTCTCCATGGTGACCAGCAAAGACCCACACGGGCAGGGTGACCAGGCAGGTGGATGGGATGGGGCCAAGGGTGGGCAGGGAGCTGTATCCAAGGCTGGGTGCTGGCTCTTGGGGCAGTGACAGTGCAAGGCCAGGGCTAAGGCAGAGTTTCAATCTGCTCCTTGCATGGCCCTGCCCATGGAACCCACACCCGTTGCAGGGATGTTTGAGGAGTGGATCACGGCTCTGCCCAGGCCCCAGCCCTGCACTATCACCACCCTGCAGTCCTGCCTCATCATTTGGGCCTTGCCCACCCATCCCACTTCCAAACACCACTCCTCACCCACCCACAGCCCCATCCCATGCCCTCGTTCGGATGTCTGGGGAAAGGGGCTAGGTCCAGTGGCGCTGACAGCTGGATGAAGCTGCCACCACCAGGACTGCCAGGAAGCAAGTCTGGTTGCTGAGCTGCCCCAACCCTGCCGTGCTCAGGGTGGCAGGACCTGTTGTATGTGCCATGGTCCGGGCTGCCTCCTGCGCCTGGTCTGGGCAGAACCAAAGGACCTACCACAGGCCAGACAAAATCCCTCTGAGGATCAGATCCTGGATTCAGCATGCCCTGTAATGGGCACAGGCTCCGTGGGCAGCAGCGTGGAGGAAGCAGATCACAGCTCTGCCCTGGATCCGGCCCACAGGCCATATTTTGCACTTCTCCCCTCCTCACCCCTGCTCTATAAGGTGCCTCCTGCCTGACTTCATCTAACATGGCTCTCTCTCTCTAACAACATGCAGTTTCAAAACTGTGATGAATTCACTGTGATGCTATTATGGGATCAAATGCTGCAGTGCTTACTCAGCCAGCATTCCTGACTTCACCATTTGGCCCCTGCAACATTCATATATTATATAAACAAAATGCAATTCAAATGATGAAATCACATTCATAAGCTATTTGACTTGCTTTGCTGTTTGTACAGAGCAAAAGTTAACTCTATACAAGGCAGTTTGACTTTTAGAGGTCTCCATTGTATTTCACAATACTAAAACATTTTAAATATTACTGCAACATTTGTGACTATATTAAGTGACTTACAATTTAAGACACTAGTCTGTATAACCTAGTGCTCCTAAAGAGTATGGTTCAGTGCACAGTGTCGCTGATTAATTCAAGAACATAATTCACAAACAGCAGAAGCTTGATTTACTGTGAATACTAGTATTTTCCCCCGTACAAATAGTTATCCCAGGAATTGAAGGAAAAAGCAAATAATGGTTGAAGCCTAGTAAAATTAATTTTTAAAATAAATTTTCTGTCAAATTTAACACATTCTTTCCATTTGTGAAATGTTCATGAACACAATAAGATTCCTTCAATTATGTCTTACTCAAAAAGTCATTAGACATACATATTTCAGCCTATTGTTTCTGGAGCATTTACTCTTAAGTCCAAATCATTACTTGCATATGATTGGTAACATAAATTGTTTGTTTTCATTTCAGTCCCTTAACTGGATAAGAACCCTTGTTAACAATGGAATGATGTATAACAAATATTAAACGGTGAATACTATTGCTCCCAAATGAATATCTTTGTTCACATACAAATACTGTATTTACTCAAATATAAGATGACCCTGAATAGAAGACTACCCTCCAGTAACTAGATTCTGAAAATTTTTAAAATTTGTCGTATTTTTCCAGACAGAATCTAATTATTAAGAGATCTGCCTTGATTTCTTCCCTCTCCCACTGCTACAGCAGGGAAAATAAATTTGGAGGTTCAGGTAGCCCCCGTGCCTTCTCTGTCCCCTGCTTCTTCCCCCTGCATCACCTTCCCCTCCCCTCTACTGTCACAGCCTGCTCTCCCTGAGCACATGGAAGTGAGGAATAAGATTGAGAACACTGGGTGCGTGTGCGTGTGCGTGTGCTATTAATGCTATAAAGGCTAACTTCAGCAGTAAAATACTGAGCAGTTAGCCTTCCCTGTGAGCACGTTTACATGCGTTCCCTGTTGGGTGCAAATCCTGGTACTGGTATAGGGATACTCCTTCCCTGCTCTGGCCCCCTGCAGCAGCCAGGGGGAGCTCCAGGCTCCCCCAGGGTGCTAGCCTGGGGTCTTGTAGGGAGCACAGGGGCTGGTCTCAATGCGCACAGGCCAGAACAGCTCTGCTGGCTGCAGTGGCATCTTTCTCCTACCCATGTGCACATTGGGAGGGGTCATGATGTACATGGGGGCAGGAGACAGCTGCTGCTGCAGAGCTCTCCTGGCCCTGTGCAGATGGAGACAAGCCCCATTCCCAGAAGGGCTTCCTTGTGAAGATGAGGGCTGGCTGGGATTTGTCCCACTTCTGGACCAGAAAATTCCCACCCAGAAAACCTCCACTTTTGTACCAAAAAATCCTCACCTCCACCCAAAAGTGGGATAGCTCCCATCCAGGCCCCTGCTGGGTGGAGAAGCAGAGACCTCCCCAGTCCCACTGCTACTCGGTTCCCAGCTCCCTTGGGGAGGTGGGAGCTAAGCAGCACTGGGACATGGGGGGGATGAGAGGGAGGGGAGAGGTGTGGTGGGGCAGAGATCTACCCTGTCCTGGTGCTGCTTGGATCCTGGGAGAAGCCAGAAGCTGAGCAGTGACAGGACCAGGAGTGTTCCCTGACCCCTGTGGCCCCTGGGTGTTGGGGCTGACTGGAAGCAGCATCAGCATCTACACATGTTTACTACTTGTATTTACAGGTGGTAGCTAACTGCACTCTAGACTAATCTACTGTGCAGTAAATAGTGCACACATGTACACGGTGATGATTTACTGTGCAATGATTAATCTAACGTGCAGTAAAGCATCTTGTGTAGACACACCCACTGACCTTGAAATAAACTTACCTGTAATAATTTGATTATATGCACATTTTTACTTTTTTTACCTACTTACAGATAGAACAAACTATGCATGATATTAATCCAAAGCCAAAAGGCTCATGATTTATCATACAGTTCAGTGGGCTGGGCCCCACCAGAGTCAACATTTCTAGTCATGGTGACCCCACAACTCAGCACTGTTCACTGTGTGTGTGTAATTCAGATACCTCACCATGAACAATCCACGTGCTAATTAGCAAGGTGTCCTTGTCATGAACCTGGGATCCTCTATAAATTTGCATGCAGAGGGGGTGCAACCTGGTCTAGTTCCACCTCAGGGATGGCAGGGCCACACTAATCATATGTGACAGGCTGAGAGAGGGATTCTGGTTGAACTTTTTGATGCCCCATTTGATGTTTCCCAGATATTTAAGGCTGATGAAGAAGCAAGAATACTTGGAAATGGGAAAGAAAGGTACAAGTCAGCTGTGGGGAGTAAAGATGAAGTGTCAGTGTATTGAATGTGGTGGCTCACGACCACTTGAAAAAGAGTCAGTGCTGAGGGGTGCCTTGTTACAAACATTCTTTAACACTTTGAGACAATGTGAGGTATCTTTATTCTAATCTTGAATGGCCAAGATAATGGTTATTTTTCATAATGAATTAAGAGACTGAAGTGCCCTTAAGTTAAGATATGAAAAGTTATTTCAGTTAACATATTTCAAAGCCTTCATCAATTTTTCAGATACAAAGAAAACATTGTCATGATAGAGTGTAAATTGTACATTTTATTTCCTTGACTGACTGGAAAATTTTAAAGCATTAAAAAAAAAAAAACCCTTCTAAAAAGGCTGGAGTTCATTCCCTTGGCTGTACAACATTCTTTTCACAATGACAGCTAATTGTTGCTTTAAATGACCTCAATGTTTTTGTCTCAGTAACCTTGTCCAGTAGTTCCATTCCACGCAATTTTGATTCTAAGTGAAAATAATGGTTCTTGACTGTGATGCGACTTCACTTGTAGTTTTACTGATGCTGGGAAGCAGAACAAAATCCTTTGCATACCTGTTCAGCACATATCTTTGCTTACTAAAAAGCAAAAATTGCATCTAAGGTGTCTGAAAGCATTTCCTGTAGTTTAATGGAAGGTAAAGGTTAGTATCATACTACGGTGGGACACAATTATGATGATGATGAGGGGAATCTTACTATGGCACTCTCAGCATTATAAGAGGGAAAGGCTTAAATGAATACAGGGCTTATGGGCTCAGCTAGTGTTTGACAAAAAAGTATTCAATATAGTTAATTGTCTGCTTATTAGGGCTGCTGGTTAGAATGTGGCAGAGGTTGAGGAAGTGGACCACATATTGTAGCTCATCATTCAGCAGCAGGAAAAGTATGCTAATAGATCAAGAAAGGTTGTTGCATATAAGCTATAAAAAAAGTTCATGAAACTTACCTGACTTACTCCCAGGATGCCACATGTGAGTGACAAGGAGTAGAACTGCAGCATTAAAAGCAGACAGATCTGGCTGAGGTGTGGCCAAGGGAGAAAAGACCTACACTGATTCTACACAAATTACTGGCAAGCTCTACCAGTTATGCTGCCATGAGGATCATCTGCACCTGGAGACTGCCTGAGTTGGCAGAAATCCTGATAGAAGATAGAAATGGAAGAACCACTTTCATTCTCTCCCAAGTGAATCCTCTGGGTAGGTAAAGGCTGAAGACTGAAATCCTAGATCCAAATGCCCCTAAATATTGGGCAGAATCTAAGATTTGGAGCTCAGTGAGACTTCTATTTTTATAAAATTGTTTAATCATCTGCACAGCACAGAATTCAATTTTATGGGTTTGCCTTTGCTAGGTAAAATGTTTGATGCAGGATCATTATATTTATAGTACAGGCAGTCCTTGACTTATGACTGAGTTGCAATGAACGTCACTTACAACATTTATAAATTGACATCCTGTTTCGACGTTTCAATGTGGGTTTCATCTTTACGATGGTCAAAACAGCTGCATGCAGTTGGTAAGTGTGTTGTGGTAGAAGGGGAGGGAGAAGAGGAGGAGTGTGTCGGGGGAGCAGATCAATGTTCCCCGTGGTGAGAGAGGGACCGGAGCTGGGGCAAGTGCTGCCCAGCCAGAGCCAGGTGGGGGGGGGGGGGGCTGCTCATCTGGTGGCTCAACCGGTGGTTCCTGCTGCTCCTCCTGCCAATGGCCCAGGAGGGCAAAGGGGGGCATTTGACCCCAGATCTGTGTGGGGCAGGGTAGGGTGGGTGGGGACAGAGCTGCACCAGGCTGCACTCTGAACGGGCGGCAGGAGTTATGGTGAATTTTCAGGTAGCTCTTGCTCTGCCACCCACCCTGCTCTGATCTGGAGGTACATGCTCCCTCATTCCCTCCCGCCACTCTCCCAGGCAGGGCAGAGCGGGTGCGGGACAAAGCCATGGCTCATCCGGGCAGTGTGGTTCCTGCAGCTGCACGCTGCTTGTCCAGAGGCAGCACAGCGGCTCCGTCCCATGCCCACCCCACCCTGGCTGGGTGAGTGGTGGGAAGTCATAGTCACTGCTAACAGTGCTGCTGCTCTGCATCTTTTTTGTCTTTGGGTGCAAAGCCTTTAATGAGATAATTTCCTTCCTAAAATAACTTTAAATTTGCAATAAAGGTAAAAGAAAAAGCTCTATATGCACAGCAGCCAGGTAAATCATTGAAAGTAACAACCCAAGACTGACATCTCAGAATAGTTCACCTGGTGCAGAGGCATGTGTGGAACTTTATTTAGGATTTATTAGGATTTTGGTGACTCATGGGAATGTTGATGAGAGGGGTTAGCTAGGAGTTATTTAAGAGGCTATCTGTATGATATGTTTTGTTATGGATGATCACAGGCCTGGGGAAGAGCCCTGGGTCTCCAGTAGCCAGGGCTAGTAGAATCATCAGGAAGACTGATTTTCTGGAGATACTGGAAGGTTTTTCAGGAAGGGTATAGCCAGATAAAAACGTAAGAATCTTGTCTTTTAATTCTGTTCCCAAATTTATGTTTGGTTTTACTTATATAATTCTTTTCTCCTACATAATAAATACTTTTGTTGTTCTGTCTCCTTACTGATTGCCTGTGGAAAGAATGATTTCACTGCAAGTGAATATTCCAGGCTAGCTCTTTCTGTGGAAAGGGGGAGGACACCTAGAGCTGGAAAAGATTCTCTTGCTGTAGCTTTGAGGTCCAGTTTAAGAGCAGCGAAGCTGAGGCCCCTGGTGATAAGAAGCTAGTCCAGGGAAAACTTCAGTCTGTTCCTTGAGACAAGCAGTGGTACAGCTCTGAGAGTATCCTGTGGGTGGGTTTGTGACACAGATGACATGAAATCATAAAAATAGTAAGGAGGGGCATAGAATCTGGGTCCACTGGCTGATAATCCAAATTTCACATCAAGCCAAGAGACCTTATATCAGGGCAATATACCTTAAGTACCTGATAACTTTTTCTATGGATCCCAATACTTAGCCAATTTCCCTCAATGCCATTACCTGCAGAAGGAAACTGGGCTATCATGCCTGTAAAGCTATACTTTGTTTGCATCCACTTCACTCTAAGGTTCTTTTCACGTTGGGGAACAGTGACCTGACTGAAATGGGAAATGAGCCAAAGAATAATCAACATGCTCCAGCTGGATTTGAAATGTTTTGATTTAACATTAAGTTATTTTGCCTGACACAGAGGTACATGTGGAATTTGGACCACAAGTAACTATGACCTATTCATCTATTTTTAATGGACTTTTTGTTTATTATATATACTATTATATATTATGTATTATATATTATATAGTATATATATTTATTATATATACTATATATTCATAAGTCTGTTTCCTACAAGGCAATAGACCTTCCTAGAGAGTCTTAGTGCCCCCAGCCTCCCAAAAGATGCGTGCTTCTATGTAGGAATAGGCTAAATAGGATCCATGCATTTTTTGTCTCTAGACCAGGGTTGTCCAACTGGCAGCCCATGTGCTACATGCAGCTTGTGTGGAGGTAACTGTGGCCCCTAGGCTCCCATCTGAGTGCCATTTCCCCACATTACTTGGTTTGCAGCAGCAGCTGGGGACTCTGCCTCCCCCTCTCTCCTCTGTCTTCCATTTCCTGGCCTCAACCCAGGGGCAGCACTGTTTATCATGCCAGGGAAGCCTGTGGCTAGGGTGCCCACACACGATACAGTTACGGGGGGGTTCCTGCATGTTGTGCAACTGACAGTGGGAGTGCTCATGCCTCACTGGTGCCGCCTGTGTCCTGTGTAGCCCCCAGCTGCTTAGAACACTGCAGCGAACCGGTGGATGCCAGATAACAAATGGTGGTTAATGAGTGACCCCGGCTGCCACTTCTCCTGCCACGTCTGGGGCGTCCCTCCACCCCTCCCGCTGCATTGCCAGCCATCCTGCGGACCCTGTGGGAGAGGGAGGCAGGCCCCACACACCCCCGTGCAGCCTGTTATGCCCCCGGGCCGTGGGGGCTCAGCAGTGCAGGCTGCTTTGCCCCAGCTGTGGAGGCTCAGAGGAACCAGAAGTGCCACAGTGGGAACTTCCGGTTTCACTTTATCTTACAAGCCGGCATGCCGGTTAGTAGAGCATGCTGGCTTGTAAGATGCTAGATAGCGCAGCTTTTACTGTAATACTAAATTAAGACCAACCAAAGTATGTCAAATAACAAGAGTGTTTGGAAAATATCCACTATCTGATTAGCGCACTCTATTTGGCTTGGCCAAATAATTAAACAGCTTATTTTTCCTTTGATGCTGAAAAAGCATTCATCCAAGTAAATTTGTTTCAAGGAATGTAAATGCAATTTGGGACAGGTTATCAAAACGCAGGGACAGAGAAAGCATTCAGCTCTCAAACAGCTGTCTTTATTGGGTACTAGATTTTTTTTGTACTCTAGGTAAGGGAACTAGGCAAATCTTCCTATGTCTGATGTATTCTTAACTTCAGCTTTAAAGCCATTGGCTTTTGTGGTAGAAGCATTACATCAGTAACAGGGCATGCATGTTAGAACAGCAGAGTAGAAAGCTGCTGGCAGGTCTTGTTTCTATTTTGAGGGGATTCAGAAATTTCACAATTTCACTTGTAGTACTGCAGATCTTAAAGGCATGGAGGAAGAACTAGAGTCATTCAGGTCTATGCCCATCTCTGTCACAGACCTTGATCCAGTGTCTGTTCCTCAGTTTGTTCTTTTCTTCAATAAAAAGATAACATACCCCCAACACGTATTCTGAAAGAGCATGTAGATCCTCCCAAATCTGCCTCTAATTTAAATAGAGTCCATGTAAATAAGCCTGCTGTGAACACCACTGCATAACTTCCTACATTTAAGAAAATAACTGGATGACACATATATGCATATATCCCCATCAATACGAAACAAGTAGCAGCAATTATTAAAAAGTTCTTACCTGTCAATTCCATTGGTTAGTTCGAAGGGCATGTCAACTATCTTGTTGACTAAAGCTACCTTCCTCAATAAGGAGAAAATAGTTTGTGATATCTGTGTGCCCTCAACATCATTTTCTAGTCCATTTTTCTTTTCAATTTGTCCTTGAGCTGCAGTGGTGTATCTGTTTGACAAATCTAGCACTTTTCTGGAAACCAAGTTGATCAATGTGTGTTCTTCCAGCACACCACAATGAGCAGAATTCCATCCTGGCAGCATTAGTGATATGTGATTTTCATTTGACACAAGTCCAAAAGAAACTGGACACTGTAGTCTTAAGATATCTAAATATCTAACACAGAGATTGTCTAATTCTTTATCCACACCCCACGGTAAGAGACACGACAAGAGCAGTTTAGCAGTGTCTGTGGTGATGTTTGCATCGATTTTTCCTGATGGCTGCATTCTAATCTTTTTTGAACTCTTCAGTTTTTTCTGCCTTTTGATGCCACCACTTTCTTCCAGAGACCTAGCAGCATTATTATCCCTATGGACCTGGTTTGTAAAGATAGTATTTACTTGCCCATCCATTGGAGAAAGACAGCCAGAAGTTTTATTCCTTTTTAATGTTAGTGTCCTTTTCTCTGCTGTGCTTTTGGCTCTTTTTAGTGTGTCATAGCTGTGGAATGAATTTGATGACTTCAATCCATTGAGCTGAGATGACAGTAAAAGTTCTACAAGTTTTTCCAGATCAAATAAAAGAACATGAAAGCTTACGTTGTTCCATTTCGTCTTTACTGGTAGGATAGTAAAGGGCCATTGGACATGGATGGTCCCAGTTACCTGAAATAAAAATGTTATGTATTAAAATGCCAAAATCAAATCTACAGAGTTATAACATTTCTAGTACTAAACTTAGAGGTGTATTTGGAAAAGGCAAACTGTATTCCTGGTTCAATGTTGCTGACTTCCACTAAGTTGCACTTAATTATATATTTACAGCAGCATCTACTATATGCTAGTCACTTTCTGGCCATTAAGAAAAAATGGTCCTGGCTTTAAGTGACTTAATCTAAGGGCAAACAAGTAACTAGATAAGTAGAGAGAGATAAAGTGAAAAGAGAATGGGAGCAACAATATAATTCTGGAATAACACTAGGAAATTAGAGGCAGTTTGATACATATAATAGGAAAAAATGTATATACTATATAGGAAAAATATAATAGGAAGGAGTGTTTAAGGATTATGGAGGCTCTGGGAAGAGTGCCAACTGGGGACTTCTATGCATTCAGGTCCATGACAGTTATCTTGTGGATTGTGCTTCAGTGCACATGCAAGTATGCTCTGTGTTTCATGTAATCATGCATTTGAAAGCAGGCACATTTGTACTGTAGGATATAAGATGGCAGTTTCCAAACTTTTTCTGGCTCTCTCTCAATTTTCAGAAACTGACACTGTGCCCACAATTAAGAGGATTCAGGGATGTAACCACACCTCAGGGATAGTACCCACAGAGATTTTATCCCATGCTAAGAACTAGATCTGATACTTAAGCCCCTAATGAAATAGGGCTAAATTGACCCAATTTAGCTTTCTGTGTGGTCATCGTGGTCATAGGGACAATTACAACAGAGCAGCTGTGCAAGGCTAAGTCCCTGCCCTCCTGCTATTTGGCAGGCTAACTGCAAAATTAGGAGCACTGTTGGGCTTTGTAGACGGTTGCTGCCTCAGGGCCTTTTCAACCAGTTTTACTTCCCTAGCATCTGTCAGCAAGCCCCCAGTGAGGCTGAAGCTGTGTGAAAACTAACAAGGGAGTGGCTCACTGGGAGTCAAAAAAATCTAGCAAGCAGAACTGGAGGAGGACGCAGAGGAGAAGCACCAGAATGGGAGACTGTTGGGCTACAGTGGGGGACAAACCTGTTGTGGGAAGCCCAGAGCCATGAGGAAACCCTCCCAGTGTGCAGGACAAGGGATTTTTTTTACTTGCTTTATTTGTTAAAATCTCTTGTCCTGGACATTGGGTGGGTCATAATAGGCTTTCTCTTGCAATAGCTTCTTCCACTATCTGGTGGCATCAGAACTAAGAGCTGAGAGGCTGTGTTTCCAAAGCAGCCTGGAAGAGGATGAAGCTGCTTGGCTTACTCAAATGAAAGAGGTAAGGAGGGCAGAGAGAGGCTGGGATGGACAGGGACATGCAATAGCAGCAGAAGAGATTAAAAGGAGTTTAGAGAGATTAGTTTGGAGGAGAAAGTAAAATAAGGAGACAATTTTAGAAGTAGGCATGCTAAGGGGAAGGAGGAGAAAGTGGCAAGCATAGGGATCCAGGACTGATATACAGGATCACTGCAGTCAGCCAACCTCTGTGAAATCCCCTTTAGTTGTTGCTTCACATAGAGAATAAGATACTACTGCCACCAGATACCCCGATTCGAGTAACAGAAGTCTATGCAGTAGAGCTAATGTTCCCAGTTCTGCCGATACCCATATCAGTATGGTTCTACCTAATAGGACATTTGTTTTTCTTTTAGTTGGCTTTTTTAAAAGTTGCTTGTAATGGAATTTACTCTGTTAAAAGAACTGTAAGAGTACAAAGTCAAGCAATGGCGTGTAAGAACTATGATATAGACTTTAATTTCATGATCTCATACTGGGTTTTTTTGTTGTTTTTTTTTTTACTGGAACCGTGATTTATTTTTGTCATTCCTCCTCTCCAATGTGAATATGAGCTGACTGAATAGGTTATTTAGGGGACATAGACTCCAATCCCTTTGTTATGTTGAGGATACCAGGTATATAACTCTCTCTTCTGAAGCCAGCTGGTATAATGTAAATATTGTTCCATAAACATGGGGATTGGATGGAAGCTAGCAATCTGGAACTGAATTGAGTCAAGGCAGAGATACTGAGGGGGGAACATCTAGATCTGCATATCTCTGAAGAGAAGAACTTGGACTTTCACCTAGCCAGGCCTTTTCACCTAATTTAAATTATCTTCACAGTGAGAGTTTTATAAGCTGTCATTTTAATTCTCCTTATTAATGTGATAACTGCTTAAATAAGCATATCAGTCTACTCTTACTTTTGTTAATGTACATCCAAAAAAACTGTTTACAAGTCATGTTTTTGACAGAACTGCAGATTTGGGGACAAGCTCTAATTATACATCAGATCGGCACCAATATAAAGAAAATTGACTGCATTGGAAATCAGCCTGATGTGGCCAATAATGTGGCTGATAAATGCCCCGGGCATGCATGCGGCCACAGAGCAGCATGCTGGTGGCAAGGAGCACAGACCGGTAGCTTGGAGAGCTAAACAAAACTTACTTTTTGTTCTTGTAGATTTTAGGTTTGCTTAGTATACGGGAAGATCACGCTATTTTCAGACCTCTTAAATCTTGTGTTTCTATTGATATTAAATTACTCGCTCTATGTTAATGCTGCATTCTCTTTTTTCAAATGAGTTTTTGGCGGGCATGGACACTAGAACTTGTACAAACCTAATATTTTTGCTGTCATTACATTAAAATAAACCAGTGTAAATTTTTTTAGTTTAAGGTAGCTGGCAGAACTTTTTGCTTGTAGTGGATTGATAATTCTTTGCTGTATATGGTATTATGATCCACATACCAGTCCACTTAATACAGCTGTTAGAGGAATTCAACTTAAAATTCATAGTGTGTGTTGGAAAGGGGCAGTACAAATTAACAACCCATGGAGCAGCCAGAATGGAATATACTGATGCTCTCAAACTACTAGTTCTGAAGTGAACATTAAATTGCGGTCTTTCTTTTACTGGTGACTTGAGAGGTCAGGTCCATGTGTTTAGGAACTGTCTTGTATGAGGTGGATGATGCATGGAGGGGTGGAGGTAGGAAAGGAGGAATAAAAATACCTGGTTAGATCTCTCTGTGCTTCTGAGAGATGGAGTTCCCAGGCAGGGAAACCATGTGGCTGGGAGAAGCACACTTCCTTGGCCACATGGTCTCCATTTGAATAGAGCCCCAGCAGTTCTAAGATGAGCGTGGAGCCCCTGCACGGGGAGGCCATGCAGCTGGAGGAAGCAAGCTTCCCTTGGCTGCATGGTATCCCTTAAGTTTAGCCACCAGGCAGCAAACTTAAGCACTCAGTGTGGAATGCTGGGGGGCAGGGCCAAGATCTCTAGATATTTGAAGGGTGGGAAGGGGTAGAGCAGCTGTGCATCCTGGGGTGCTGGAGGAATCAAAGTTAAGGCATTTTATTTCTCCAGAGCATTCATATAGTACACATGAATGACCAGGGCAAAACAAATCAAAGAGAAACCTCAACTGTAGTGGCATACCTTTAAAACATTTAGAGGGTACTTATGGCAGTTTAACACCCCAAAGCTAATGACTGCTCTCATTTTAAGTGCCCATTTTAACTTGTGCCAAGTAGAATAGGAGAGAGATCAAAGGACTCTGTCCATCTACAGACAAATTCTGCCCTCAAATGGATGCAGGAATTCTGAGGATAGAATTTTCCCCAAGGCATTTGTCTGGCAGTTCACAAAAAAGGAGTTATTTTTTAGAAAATGTTCAAGCTAACTTTCTTCTCTAAATTCTCCAGTACATTATGTTTTTCCAGTGTTTCTAAAAATAAAAGTAAATAGCAGCTGTTTCTGGGACAGGACAGAGGAGAAGAAAATATCATTAAACAGTGAAGATACGGACAGAAATTACACATAAACCGGTATAAGTGATCAGAAACTCATTCAAATCTGTAATGCAACAGAAGTTCAGTGCACACAAACCGCTTTCCAAATGGCCCAAATCAGTTTAAGATAAACCTGGATGGATGTAGTACAGTGGCGGGAAATTATTTTGGGTGGAGAGCCACTTACTGAGTTTTGGCAAGCCATCAAGGGCTTCATGACAGGCAGCCCAGGGCAGATAAATATTAATTTTCGGAATTTTTTAGGGGCCCTGCGGGCTGGATAGAATAGCTTGGCAGGTTGCATCCAGCCCACGGGCCACATTTTACCCACCCCAATGTAGTATCAGATTTAACTGATTTAGGTTAAATCAATTTATTGAACTTCTGTCACAGATCACTTCCAGATTCAAATTTATGCATCTTCTGTCACAGATCACTTCCAGATTCAAATTACCTCACAGTCCCCCAGCATCCCAAGATGCTTTGCAACTCCCCTGCCTCAAAGGCAGGCTAGCCTTGGCCCAACTGTCTGCTCCAGCCAAGCCGGGAGGCATGCTCTAGCACCCCCTGGCAACTGACCTGGGCCACTACAGGCATATGGCTACTTTTCTGGAATCAAAAGTGAATATCTGTTCACAGTCTCATTGGTTCAATCTAGGCAGTTTAGATTAACTTGCAAAGGTTGAATGGATTCAGCCTGGGGCTTTTTGACTGTCTGTACTTAACCTTAATTTAAGTGATTTTAATGTAAATAATGAAGCTGTATTCTTAATAAAAGTTGTTAAAGAAAAGATATTCATAGTTTCATAGTTGGTAGGGTCAGAAGGGACCTGAGCAGATCAACAAGTCTGAACCCCTGCCATGGCAGGAAAGAGTCAGCCTCCTCTTAAAGCCCCCCGGGGTAGGAGCCAGCACCACTTCCCTTGGAAGTCGGTTCCAGATCCTAGCCGCCCTGACAGTGAAATAGTGCCTCCTGATATCTAGCCTGAATGTACCCTCTGCCAGCTTGTGACCGTTATTTCTTGTCACTCCTGGTAGTGCTCAGGTCAACTGATGCACACTCACCAGTGATAAGTTTCCACCCTTTAAGAACTTCAATTGTTTTGTGTCTTCCCAGACTACAGTAATTTACTGCATACAGATTAAATACTGCCAGATGCAGACGTAATCCCTAGTTCTAAGACAGTCCTTAATGTGACAAGTATTGGCTACTGCCAGAAAAATGTACTTTCCTTGTATTTGACTGTACTGAAAATACCCAGAACTATGTTGAAACTGTAGAATATGTATTACTTGGTCTTTATTTTCCTTATACAGTACCCTGAAGGAAACACCTTCCAAACTGATGCAAACCCAAGATAAGCATGCTGAGTAGTGCTCTGTTATCTTTTCTGCACCATCACTAAATACCATTCAATCCCTTTTAGCATCTCCACTGCCTTGTTCTGACTGTTCAACAAAGTAAATGAATAATTTATCCACTGTCAACTCTCACATCTAGCTTATAAGGTAGTAACTTGGGGGTCATCGTTGACCACAAGATGAACATGAGCCTGCAATGTGATGCGGCGGCTAGTAAAGTGACCAAAACGCTGGCTTGCATCCATAGATGGTTCTCAAGCAAATCCCGGGACGTCATTCTCCCCCTGTACTCGGCCTTAGTGAGGCCGCAGCTGGAGTACTGTGTCCAGTTTTGGGCTCCACAATTCAAAAAGGATGTGGAGAAGCTTGAGAGAGTCCAGAGAAGAGCCACGCGCATGATCAGAGGTCAGGGAAGCAGACCCTACGATGACAGGCTGAGAGCCCTGGGGCTCTTTAGCCTGAAAAAGCGCAGGCTCAGGGGTGATCTGATGGCCACCTACAAGTTTATCAGGGGTGACCACCAGTATCTGGGGGAACGTTTGTTCACCAGAGCGCCCCAAGGGATGACGAGGTCGAATGGTTACAAACTACTTCAAGATCGTTTCAGGCTGGACATAAGGAAGAATTTCTTTACTGTCCGAGCCCCCAAGGTCTGGAACAGCCTGCCACCGGAGGTGGTTCAAGCGCCTTCATTGAACACCTTCAAGATGAAACTGGATGCTTATCTTGCTGGGATCCTATGACCCCAGCTGACTTCCTGCCCTTTGGGCAGGGGGCTGGACTCGATGATCTTCCGAGGTCCCTTCCAGCCCTAATGTCTATGAAATCTATGAAATCTATGTTGAACAGTGCAGGACCGAGGACCAAGCCCTGCAGAACCCCACTGCCCACATCTTTCCAGGTCGAATAAGACCTGTCCACCACCACTCTCTGGGTGGGGCCCTCCACCCAATTAGTGACCTATCTGACTGTCTAGGTATTGACGCTACAGTCTTCTAGTTTTTTAATGAGAACGGGGTGAGAGACGGTGTCGAAGGCCTTCCTAAAGTCCAGAAAGACTATGTCCACCACGACACCTGCATCTAAGGATTTTGTGACCTGGTCATAGAAGGCCACCAGGTTAGTCTGACAGGACCTGTCTCCAACGAACCCATGTTGGTTGCCCCTAAGCATAATCAAAGTCATCTTCTATTTGAGTAAATATTGTAATACTGATGGCCTCATTGAAAAAACAAAAACAAATCAATGTACTCAAGAAATTACCTAAATTTGTTGCGTTTAACAACTGATTCTGAATACTTAATAATAAAGAACACCCTAAAAATAACAAGTTTCAATTATGAGCTTAAATTTTTACAACATAAGTACAGAGTTTACTCTCTAAATATTCGCATTCATCACTTAAAATACCACACAAAAAAATCCAACGCTCCAAGTTGAGCAACACTTTCCCACATTTTTAGCTAGAATGCTGATGCTTTGGTTCAGCGTGCAAGGTTATACCTGTCACATTTGAATGCATCAGCTAAAAGCCATGAGACTAAGCAGAGACCATCTGAGCCCCTTCAATACAGGAACAAGTCTATAGAAGAAGTTCCTCCAATACAGGAAGAAGTCCATTTGCTCCAAAGATAAGCAGCTTGAAACCCTCTGGCTGAAGACACAGGCAGGGAGGGAGGCGGGGAGGGGGCGAGGTAAGACCAGCCAACTGTAGGCATTTACTACAGGCCACTAAACCAAGGGGAGGAGCTGGATCTGGAGTTCTCTTGAGAACTGACAGAAGCCACATGTGCAAGGAACTTGGTTGTCATGGGTGACTTCAATTACCTGGACATAGATTGTGAGGGACACTTAGCTAGGTCAGATCATTCACACAGTTTCCTAACTGAGCGAGGAGCTTTCTGACCCATGAAGTGCAAGGGCCAACCAGAGGTAATGCTCTCCTAGACTTGTTCCTGGCCAAGGGAGATGATCCGGTGTGTGGCTTGAATATTGAAGGTAACCTGCTTGATTGCAACCATGAAATTATCAGGTTCACCATCTGCTGCAAGGTTGACAAATCAACCAGAAGGATTGAAGTCCTGGACTTCAAGAATGCTGACTTTGACAGGCTCAGAGCATTAGTAGGGGAGGCGATGCGGGACCAGGAAGGGAAGGTGAATGGGGTGCACAAAGAATCGTCATTGCTCAAGGATATGATCCTCGAAGCACAAAAGAAAGCCTTTCCTGAAAAGAGGAAAAGTAGAAGGAGGGCTGGCAAATTCTCCTGTATTAATAAGGATATTACAGTCCTCTTGAAAAAGAAAAAAGAGGTGTATGCATAGTGAAAGCTAGGGACAGTCCTCAAGGAGGACTATACATTAATGGCCAGCACTTGTAAGGAAATGATCAGGAAAGCCAAGGCAGTGACTGAATTTAGTTAGCCATGGGAGTCAAGGAGAGTAAGAAGTTCTTCTTTAGGTATTTAGCCAGTAGAAGGAAAACAAATGGAAGTGTGGGACCCCTGCTTAACACCTCGGGACAGCTGGTAACCAACATTCAGGACAAAACTGAACTCCTGAATGCTCACTTTGCTTCGGTATTTCACTGGACCAAGGGGAAAGTGAAGCGAGATAAGGCTCATAGGGGGCATGCCGGGACTAACAAGATAAGGCTCATAGGCGGCATGCCGGGACTAACAGCTTCCCCACTGTGGATGCTGAGTAGGTGCAATACCAACTAGAAAAGCTAGACATTTATAAGTCAGCGGGACCAGATGGACTTAATCTGCGAGTGCTGAAGGAGTTGGCTGAGGTAATCGTGGAACCCCTGGCAAAGCTGTTTCAGAATTCGTGGAGCACGGGGGAGATCCCTGAGGATTGGAAGAGGGCCAAAATTGTGCCCATCTTCAAGAAGGCGAAGAGGGAGGACCCAGGAAACTATAGGCCAATCAGCCGAACCTCTATTCCAGGGAAAATTCTGGAAAAGCTCATTAAAGAATCTATGTGCAACACGCTCGTGGAAGGTAAGATTCTGAATGACAGCCAGGATGGCTTTGTCACAGGTAGGTCTCGTCTAACCAATTTAGTCTCCTTCTATGACCAGGTCTCTCACCACCTGGACATGGGGGACAAAGTAGACAGTATATACCTAGACTTCCAAAAGGTTTTTGATCTAGTATCCCACGATATCCTTGTGGGAAAACTGGAAGGTTGTGGGCTCAGCTGCTCAGTGGTTCAGTGGGTGGGAAACTGGCTACAGGATAGGACCCAGACAGTTCTCATGAATGGATCCATGTTGTCCTGGCACAAAGTGGCTAGTGGTGTCCCTCAGGGGTCCGTGCTTGGACCACTGCTTTTCAACATCTTTATCAATGATTTTGATGGGGGAGTGAAAAGCTTGGTGGCCAAGTTTGTGGATGACACCAAGTTATGGGGCAGTGTGGCCATGCCAGAAGATAGGTTGCTGATACAGGCAGACCTAGACAGGTTAGAGAGTTGGGCAGACTAGAACCAGATGAAGTTTAACACTTCCAAGTGTAAAGTGCTCCATCTGGGGGCAAACAACTCTCAATATACATACAGGTTTTGTGGTCACAACTTGACTTGCACCATGGCTGAAAGGGACCTAGGGGTAATGATTGACAATCACATGAATATGAGCCGTCAGTGTGATGCGGTGGCCAGTAAGGCAAACAACATGCTTGCATGCATCAACCAATGCATCTTGTGTAAAACTACGGAAGTTTGTTCTCCCGCTGTACTCAGCACTGTTGAGACTGCAGTTGGAGTACTGCGTCCAGTTCTGGGTGCTACACTTCAATAAGAATGGGGAAAAACTTGAGAGGGTCCAGAAAAGAGCCACCCGTATCATCGGGGACTTGCAAGGCAAGCCATATGAGAAAAGGCTGAAGGATCTTGGTCTCTTTACCCTAAAGAAGAGAAGGTTGAGAGGGGACATGATAGCAGCTTACCACTATACCAGAGGAGTGCATCAGGAGCTCGGTGAACAACTGTTCACTAGGGCACCCCTGGGGAAGACCAGGACCAATGGACACAAACTCCTGGAAGGCCGCTTCAGGCTTAATATCAGGAAAAACTCCTGCACAGTCATTGTGTCCAGACTGTGGAATAAACTCCCTCCAGAGGTGGTGCATTCACCTACCCTGGAGGTTTTCAAGAGGGGACTGGACAGTCTCCTCGTTGGGGTTCCTGGACCCCAGTTTTCTTCCTGACTAGAGCAAGGGGGCTGGACCTGATGATCTGTGAGGTCCCTTCCAGCCCCTAACAATCTATGAATCTATGAAGTTTAATGTGTGAATTCTTCTTGCGGATGTGGTTAACTTACAATTCCCATGAATTCACTGAAAAAAGAGAAGATTGTTTAAGACATACTTAGCAATTCAAGCTAGTAGGCCAAATACATAAAAAAGTTAATGATGGCTTATGAACAAACCAATGATTTATTGAAATCAAGAGATGTCTTCTCTCTCTAGCATGGCATCTACAAAGTTACTTTATAGACAAGCCTTTTATGCCACATTAGGTCTCGATTTTAATTCTTTTTCACTGGATAATGAAGCACACTATATGTAATATTTATTTTCTTGGGTTTGGGTTTGGGTTTGCCAAACTCTGCCTTCCCCATTCATCTCCCTCTGTTCCACCTCCAAACTACATGCCCCCTTCCCACCATTGCCATCCCAGTAGAGTACTGGCTCCTGTCCATGGCTCTGCTCAGCAGCCCTCCCATGGCAAGTCAATCATACCAATCTCAAATAACATAAAGCCTTCACCTGTGACTGCTCTTAAAATGCCATAACTTTATGACAACTGGTGTTATACACATAACTGGTGCCAAAATCCGGAGTTTTCAAGAAAAGCATCTACATGAACTTGCTTAATAGACTCGTCAGCCTCTAGGTATAAGAGTTTGTAGAAAGTACTGATATTATATTGGAAATGTAAGGTATAGTAATAAAAATGTAAAGAAATGTCTGGACTCATTTGAAACACAATTTCAATTCCTGTTAAATACTGATGCAACTAAATGAGAAAATGAAGCAAATAAAAGAAAGTTACAATTAACATTGTATATTTTTGAGCTGAAGATGTTATCAGGACTGTCCAATGAAGGTGCTAAATCAATGAAAGGTGACAAACTCTTATATAAATCCACTCAAACCACTGGATTAATTGTCTTTCACCTTCAGTGAGACTAGCAAGAGTCTGAATACTTGCACTCTTATCCTCCTAAACATTTATAGATTCATAGATGCTAGGGTCAGAAGGAACCTCAACAGACCATCGAGTCCAACCCCTTGCCCTTGGTAGGAAAGAGT
>NW_005841888.1:2369579-2374684 GCF_000455745.1 Alligator sinensis
GGGTCAGATGACCCCATCCAGATGTCTATCCAGCCATCTCTTAAAGACCCCTAAGGTAGGGGAGAGTAACATTTCCCTTGGAAGCCTATTCCAAATTCTGGCCACCTTTACTGTGAAGAAGTTCTTCCTGATGTCCAGCTTAAATTTGCTCACCGTCAGCTTACCATTATTCCTTTGTTACCACAAGAGGCTCCCTGGTGAAAAGAGCATCTCTGATTCCTTGCTGTGCCCCACTAATGAATTTGTAGGCAGTCACAAGATCCCCTCTTAGCCTTCTTTTGCAGAGGCTGAAGAGATCCAGGTCCCTTAGTTTCTCCTCATAGGCTTGGTGTGAAAACCCTTAACCATATGAATGGCCCTCCTCTGGACCCTCTCAAGGTTATCCACCTCCTTCTTAAAGTACAGCGCCCAAAACTGGATGCCATACTCCAACTGCAGTCTGACTACTGCCACATAGAGGGAAAGTGTCACCTCCTCGGTTCTATTTCCCACGCATCTGCTAATGCATGATAAAGTGCAGTTAGCTTTGCTGATGATTTCATCACAGTGACGACCAGAGACGATCTGAGCAGCGTGTGGGGCCCAGGGCAAATCAGCCTGTGTAGGGTCCCACCCCCGGACAGAAGGAAGCCAGCGGCAGATTTGGCAGCAGTGGGGGGGAAAGGCGGGTGCTGAGCAGCCAGATGTGAAGTCAGTAGCAGCGCGGACTTGCCATGGCTGCTCTGCCTGGCTCTGCAGAGCCCCCCAAAGGGCAGGGCCTGGGGTGGTCACCCCAATTCACACTCCCGAGGGATGGCCCTGCTGTCAACTCATGTTCATCTTGGAGTCCACTATGACTCCGAGATCCCTTTCTGCTTCTGTGCTGCTGAAAGATTCAGTCCCAAGCCAGTAGGTGTGCTGGATATTTTTACGCCCTAGGTGTAGCACTCTGCATTTGTCCTTGTTGAACTGCATCCTATTGTGTTCTGCCAACTATTTATGTACTTGCATGTTCTAAACATTTTACATGCACTCACTGTCTCTGATCCATTCAGTCTGTTCATCTTGTCTCTACAAACAAGAAACAGCAAAAACAGTGCAGATATGAAAAAAGAAGTCATAACACATCAAGTGGGAACAATTTCTATATTTGTGGCATGACAATACCACCAAGTCTTTAGGCGTGTGTAGATGAAACAGGATCCCTAAATTTAAGCGATGGGTTTTAAAAAAACACTGCTTCAATTTAGAACTGATTAACCCCCTGTCATGCACACACATCACTGATTTACCTGCCTCTCCAGCAGGGAGGGGAGGGTGAGCTGCTAGCAAGTGAAACGGTCCCTGGGCTGCAGGGGAGATTAGTGTTTCCCTCTGTGGCAGCAGTAGTCCCCACAGGTGGCACCTGCCTTGGGTGGTCCCGGGGAGTACCGCAGCCACAGAGAGAAGCACTGGGCCCCTGTGCAGCTCAGGCAGACAGGCAGGCTCTACGGGGTGGAGGAAGATCAGACTTGCCACTTTTCTTAGGCGGAGCCTGCTTTCCCAGGCTGCTGCCAGGCTTCCTACAGAGCCGCAGAGCTGCATGGAGCCCGGCGCTTCACTCCACAGCTGTAGGGGCAGCAAACTAAAACTCCTTGAAGGAGTTTTAGTTTGCTGTGCCCCAAGTCATTTAAGGCACATTACGCCACTGAATTTCCTACGGTGGCTGGAATATATGCGCAATGCACCGCCAAGGCGTGCAAACACCGACACCATTAAAGTGGTGCAAAAGCATTTAGCCTGCTTTAAAGTGTTGTGCACACAAGCCTCTCATTTCATCTACACATGGTCTTTAATGTCATTGGTTAGGTGGCACTTGCAGAAGCATAAGCATGGATTAGATTTAAGTTTTTCTTGTATTTTAACACTAGGTGCTAACGGCTTCTATATTAAACATAAGATTGTTTTAGACAATGTATTCCTGGAAAACAGACCTCAACTAATCTTGATAGAGAGAGACAAATAGTAGGATTTAAATTTGAATGTAATATTAGTTAACCTGAAAGAGTTGATTCGCAATCATGTAATTGCACTACTCTAAGTTTCTCTAGAATGCATAGGCTTTAGTAATAATACATTCTCATTTTCTTCATTTTTGCAAATTTTTCATTGCTGTGTATTAACTAATATCAATTATTTTCAATTCATTAGTCCAAACTAATCAGTCCAGTTTGATAGTGCTCTACGTATCTGGTCATTCAAGCCCCATCATTTTTAATTACTTACAAATTGAGCTATGTCCATACAGCAAAATGAGCTAAGTTTTACAATATGATGGCTTTGTTCTTTATTGCAAATTAAATTAACATAACCAAGGCTTATTCAGCATTACTTACAGACTAGCCAATTGCCTGTCAGGAATGATGGGGGAGGGGGCAGGGCAAGGACGGAGCTCTGCCACCGCCTCCCAGGAGTGGGGGAAGCTTTTGCCGCCGTCCCCTCCATCCCCCTCAGCCAGCACCCCAGACTGTCTCCAGGGAGCAGGGCAGATGGGGTTGGGTGGCAAGGCCCCCCACTGTCAAGGCAGCGTGTTGCTGTCACTGCCTCCTGTCCAGAATGCTTTTGGAACACACTGTTGTTTCAGTAACCAATCAAGAGTGCTCAAAGACTGTTATGGACAGACAGACTAAGCCCTTTATTATATTAGAATTACTGCATCAGTATATGGTATAACAGTGATCTTGTGTTAAAATTTCTTGATTCAATGCAGTTATCTTTAAATTAGTTAGCATGCTGTTGGTAGTCTTAAACATAATTAATTAGAGAGGTAGTTAGTCATGCTAGTCTAAAGTCAGGTAGACATCAGGGCAGGGTGACACCTGAGAGACTAACTGGTTCAGAGAGGCAACAGGTTTTGTAGGGGACAACCTACTTCATCAGATGCTATGGATTTAATAGGTAATATTCTGGTGAACAGGCCAAGCTCTGTCACAGCTTTTCCCCACCACCTATA
This sequence comes from Alligator sinensis, assembly GCF_000455745.1. NCBI lineage: Eukaryota > Metazoa > Chordata > Crocodylia > Alligatoridae > Alligator > Alligator sinensis. The sequence goes on from NW_005841888.1 coordinate 2,372,551, forward strand.
AGCCATAAATATTTATTAATTGAGTAAATAAAATACATTTTTTCATCATATAAGTTAAAATAAAGCAAAACACACTGCATTATCTACTCAAAATATGTGATTCACAATTGTCAGTTGGGACAATTCTTTTTTAGTTCCTTTTCATAGATTTAATTTGTTTTTTCAGCTTCCTGTTATTTCTACTCAAATCTCGGGAAGCTGATTGATGCCTATTTTGTGGCTGCTTGGGTCTATAAACCTGAATCAACTATGTGATGGGTCAAAGCCCTAATGTACTTGAGGTAGGAACACAAGCTGAAACACAATTTTACAAATACTTACTATTACCAGTTATCTTTTGTTCAATCACTTAAAGGCAGCAGAATTTTTTTTGTAATTGTTGGATTCACAAGAATAGAGAAGCCTGGCTAGAAATCTACCCTATGGGCATGTTAGGAAGATAGGTCCCTGTTACACATTACATATATTACGCAATTAAGTGGCTAATTATGCAATAAATTTAGACCAGCACAAGTACAAAGTAATTATCACAACTGACTGGTTAATTGTGTAGTAAATTTAGATCGGTCACATGTGCAAAGTAATTATCACACAATAAAAATAGCTATTTAGTTATAAAAAGAGCCAACCAGGTATAAAGTTAGCACTTGAAATTTGTAACAACTTTATAGCTGGTTTCTATTCAGCTTTAATTTGAATGTGTAGCAGGGCCCATAGTGTAAGATTCTGGGTCCTAGGAGTCTCTTGTACATAACTCCTGGTGCTGAAGTGCACCAACGTAGGCTTGACTAACCCACAGGGTTTATTCCTCAGCTGTGACATAGCATTAACCATGCCTGAGAGGACTTCATCATCAGTGAAGGTACAGATTGTGAGGAATATTTCCCAACACACAACTCTAGCAAAATAGTGGGCCCCACCCATCACTCTCCATCTAAGGCTATGCAGGTCAGTGTGATTCCTCTCAAAGCCTGGTCTGTCTTGCCAATACTTTGAAAAAACATCTCACTGGTGCTGCCAAAAGCTCCCTCTGCATAGGAGCTTGGCATCTTCTACTTTGTAAGCTTTGGTACTGGCAGAAATAAAAGCAACTCTAGTACCATAGGCACAACAGACTTTGACACTGACAATCTGCAATTCACCTAAAGAGCTAACTTCATGGAACTGATATTTGCTGTTTCTGAGAAAACTCTTGTAATGGGCTACGTTCAAAGTAGCTGACTCCTGTCCATACTTACTCATTAGCCAATGCCAGCCCTTTTTCAGGGAACATCTACCACATCAAGGAGGAGATTAACCGTCTTTATACGGCCACAACACTTTCTTAACAGTCTACCCAAACCAACTGCTATGTACTAGGCCTGTGCGAAGCTTTGGGTGCTGATCCGATTCGGAGGAGATTTGGCCCAATTCAGCGGCTGAATCTCTGAATCTGAATCGAATCAGGAGACCAATAAAAAGGTTCAAATCAATTCAGAAAAGATTCAGAGAGCTTCAGAGATTTGGACAGTCCCTGCTTGCTGCTGTGCTGCAGGGGGCGGGGGTGGACCATGGGGGGACCCCCACCAGCCCCCACCTGCACCCTAGCTCCCCTGAGCACCCCCTGACCATTGCCCACTCTCCCAGCCCTTCCATGACTGCTCCACCCAGCCCCAGCTCCTGGCTCTTTATAAAAAAAAACCCCACACTCATCAGCTTCTGCCAGGCAGGGGGGTGATCCCTGTTGCCCCCACTGCTCCGCACTGTGTGGGGGGCTCTTCCACAAGCCCCCCACACCAGCTCTCCCAGCCCCATCAATGGGTGCCCACCCTGGCCCCAGCTTCTGGTTTTTTCTAAGAAGAAAAAAAGCCCCGCACTCACCAACTGCTGCAGTGGCTGTCACGGCTTCTGGGGGCTCATGGCAGAGCCCCCCCACCACCCCATGCAGCCCATGGCTGCAGGGACTGCTCCCCACCTGGAAGGAGCTCAGGCTTTTTTTGTTTTTTTTATTAAAGAGCCAGGAGCTGGGGCAGGCAGGGCAGCCATGGGGGGGCTGGGAGAGTGGGCAGAGGATGGGGGCTTGTGGCAGAGCCCCCCACACAGTGTAGGGCAGTGGGGATTGCCTCCCTGCCTGGCAGCAGCCAGGGAGTGCTGG
>NW_005841888.1:2374735-2385506 GCF_000455745.1 Alligator sinensis
GGCGGGGAGAGCGGGCAGGTGATGGGGCCTGTCCGATTCGTAGATTCAGCCAATTCATTGGCAGCTGAATCTCTGAATCAGATTTAGCCAAATTGATTCGGAACAGTGAATCAAATCACTGGATTGAATCACTGTGCCCCGAATCGGCTGAATCTGAATCCAAAGTGAATACTAGCCATTTCGCATGGGCCTACTATGTACCCTACCTCAAAGCCAGTCTGCGCATTTAGGAAAGTCTAAAATCAAGAAATGAGCATATTTGAAAAGCCAAGTTGCTGTATTCATACTAGCAGCATTACGAGCAGGGATCCTGGTTTTCTTGCCAAAGATTGCAAATTCTCTGATAAAACCCCCCAAATCCATTATTAAAACGAAATGCCCCCTGCATCCCCCCAGCCCTGCTGCTGCCCCTCACACCCCCCACAGTGCCTCTCCCAGTCCTGCTGGTGCCCCTCACTCACCCCCAAAGACCCCCCCCGCCCCGCCGGGACCCGGTACCCCTCACTACCCCCACAACAGCCCCCCTGCCCTACTCATGCCTCTTGCCCCAGCACTCACAGCCCCTGTCCCCCAGCCATGCCAGAGGGGGGCCCCAGCTGCCAGGGCTATGGGGCCAGGGACCCAAGTCTTCAGCTCCCTGCCCCCAACAGGTGTCTACAGCAGAAGCAGCATGGAGCTGACTCCCCCACTGCTGCTGCCTGCTCAGGTGGGGGTGGGGCCGGCTCCTGGCTCCCCCCAGCCCTGCCAGTGCCCCCAGCCATAACCTGAAAGCCCCCAGCCCTGCCAGAGGGGCCCCTAGCCCCCTGCAAGCCCCACTTACCACAGGCTCCAGGAGTGAAGAGTGAAGCAGAGCTGAGCCCAGAGCTGTGGCTGACTGAGAGCCTCAGGCCCTGTCCTTTCTCCTCCTCCTCCTCCCCTGGGAAGGGCTGGGGGTTTCCTGCCTGGTTTGCAAACAGCTCTTGCAGGCTGGAACCCAGCCAGCCTTCAGAGCTGTTTGCAAAAGCAAGGAATCCGTGGGTTTCTCTGCTAAAAGGAGAAATCCACATTTTCTCTGATAAAAGGGGGAATCCGTAGTTTTCTCTGTTTTTCTGTGGGAAATGGAAAACCCAGCTCCTTGATTACGAGGGAAGTCCTGATTCCTTCTTTGTGGGTGTGGACGTTCCTGAACTGCAAACTGAGCTTATGAAGGCTAAATCCCAGGCATGACATGGGTTGCAGCTCTGTGACATGTCCCTGTTTCCCATCAGTCATGTCTGTATTTGGACAAAGCAGAAACCAGTGTATTCATACTATGTAGACCCATCAACTGATCCACTCATGCAAAGAAGTTGGATGCAACTGTGTACCTGGAGTCCACTCGATATAAAACTTGGAACTGCTTCTGAACATTTTTCCTACTCACTAAACAAAGCCTCAGTATGCAGACTTTAATACCCATGGGAAGATTATCCCCTATCCCAGGGGTGGGCAATTATTTCAGGTGGAGTTACCAAGTTTTGGCAAGCTTTCAAGGGCTGCATGGGTAGCCCCGCCCCTTGACAGGTGCCCCACCCCTGGTCACCATCTTGTGACCAGAAGTCCCACCCCCTAACTCCTGACCTTTGCCTTCCAGAAGTACTCCTTTCAACAAGGGTTTTTGCCATCTCAGAACCAGAAAAATAATAAATTATATTCTAAAAAGTGATCATCTACAACATTCATTAATTTGATTTCAAAAAATATTTTTGTCCTGATTTAGATGTGTTTGTGTAGTGTACGCAGAGGTGACCGCACAATACCTTAAAATGAAGTCTTATTCTTGTATATTGTGGGGGTGGGTATAGGTTTGTAGGGGCTGTCGGTATGTGGGTATGTGGGGTGTGGGTGGGTATGGGGGGAGGGTGGCTGGGGTTTGTGTATGGCAGTGTGACGGGAGGCATTGGTTCATGTGTATGGAGGGGTTTGTGTGGGACACACACACACACACACACACACACACACACACACACACACACTGCCCCGTGCCTGCAGACACACACATACTCTGCCCCTTTTCCTGCCGATGCTCACGCTCACACACACCCCTACCACCACAGTCCCATGCTCCGCGGTCTGAGGATGCAGCCAAGAGCCACAACCATGTGGTACTGGAGCAGGGCAGGGGCAGGAAGGTAGGAACTGGCTGGGGGTGGGTGGGGCTGGGCTGCTCAAGCCTGGAAGCCTGCTGAGGACTCCATCTGGGTCCTACTGCCCCTGGCTCCAGCCAGCTTTAACAAATAAATATTAATTTACTAAATTTTTTAGGGGCTCCATGGGCCGGATAGAATTTTTTGCCTGCCCCTGCCTTATCCCCTGCAGGAATAAAAGGGCAGTCTCTCTCTTTCTTCTGGCTCCCAAATGCATCAATATATGCGACTAGCTTTAGCAGGTTTAAAAGAGATGCACCACATAAAAATTGCATGGATAGTACAATTCAAATGCTATTTTACCTAGCTACCTTCTTGTCTCTAAAGGCCCTTTTCCACTGGGATTCAAGTTATTCTAGGAACTCTAGTCCACTTAAAATATCTAGTTCCATTAGCTGGTAGGGATTCCCATGTTGTTTCAACTCCTCATACACCCGCTTTGCCCCATGCACCAACTTCTCTTACCAGATGCATTCTATTGTGGGTTTAGTGCTAAAAAGGGATTTGACAAGAATCGTCTTGACATTCATTTTACATAAGGGAAGTAAAGTGGTAAAATCACGTGGTAGATTTACAAAGCAAACCTGCCTCCAAATATACTGAGAGGTCACTTCCATTACAGCCTAAAAATAAAGGTCTCTATCCCTTACTTAAACCGTATATATTTATTAACACCTATGCAAAGTGAGTGTATTTGAATGCTCTATCTACAGGGGTTTAGTGTCAGATATTTAATGTGCAAATGTTTACTTGACAGTACAATGCAGAAAGTCATCAAAACCTTGGGCTTGATACTTCTGTCACCCTAATGGGTGACAGGTTCTTCAGTCATTTATTCCACTGACATTAGTGATCTGAATTCCCTCTATTATACGAGTATAAATCCAAGGTCCATTGGCTTTAGGTGAGTTTATCTGAATTTACTCTGGTAGAAGAGGAGAATAAGACCCAACAGTGTAAAACTGGTGTACACAAGTATTATTACTTGGGCCCTGATTCTGTGAGGGAGATGGAATCAGATAAAGATGAAGATCACCACCTCACAGAATCAAGTACTGTGACACACCAGAGGTGTACGTGGCACAGGCTTGCCCTGGGGACAACTAGCAGCAGCACAAGGTGTCCCACTGTTAGTTGTCCCTGGGGAAGCAAACATCCATGGTCATGTGGATGTCACCAGAAAGACCACAGTGGGTCAGAATGTTTTTTCACATGATAGATTCCCATTTGAAATTTCTGGGTTTGTCTTGTGAATTGCACGTAGGTATTTGTACACCTAACAGTGTGCAATACCTAACAGTGTGCAATAGTATGCAGGGTGCTGTGGCATCCTGGTTGACAATCTCTGCTCTAGACTGTCTTTTCTTTTCTGCATTGTTATAGGTTTTATTCCTATTGTACTTTAAGTGCCTGTAAGACATCACTAAAATACAAGTTTCACAGATGATTACTTTAGTACTTTACCTAACAGAAGTAGGCTTTTGTGCATACTGAGTAACCAAATTAGCAATTCGTACATTATTAAATGGACGTGCCTCATAAAAGGATAAAACAGTTTATCAACAATTGTGAGTTTACCAACACAGTACTAACAGATTCGTAATGTTGCGTTTATACAAGACATATTGAATTGTATCAGTAGAAAATGACTTCAAATTCACTAGCCTGTAGTCTGCTTTCAACCTCATTTTCTAAGTTATAATTTCTTAAATACTACACTACCCCTTTACAGTGACATTTTAAAGTAAAACATCATGATGCATATTTCAATCAAATAAATATTTATTTGTTTTGTCATCTGACATGTCAGCCCTACAATCTGACCTTTAATTGTACTACGAATATGATAGAAATTTTAAAAAGCATTTACATGTCTGAATCATTCACCATTCAGTACTTCTGAGATAATCAATAACAGCCATGATAAATAGCAGATTTTTTTCAGCTAAAAGCTGAAGAAACTCAGTTACCAGAAATGCAGGAGGGTGGGGGATGGGGCAGAATTTGCATGCCAACATTTATTGAAAACCTAGAAATTACATAGGTCCAAAGCCTGCCAGTCACTGAGAAGTCAATGGGAGTTTGGGGGTCTCAGCACTTCTCAGAATCAAGCCCTGTCATTGGTTCAAATATATATCTGTGAAAAAATAAAACCACTATACTATGTCAAGCGTCACTGAACAAAAACGTGCCAGTTATCTCTAGCCCCCCTTTTGCATCCTACCATTGTCAGAATTAGGAGAAAAGCCACAAATGAAGCCATTGCACCCTTGCTATGCCATTCAGAGATCTTAACCATGAAAATATATTTCTAAAAAGAGATCATTACTGTCATGATAATTTGCCCTTTCTGGGTAAGAATGACAACTCTTAATTTACAAACATTTGACCTTTATTAAATCCATGGAAAAGCTAGAGAAAGGTATTTCTAGTATTTCACTTCCTCAACATTACTAACAACCTTTGATAATTATAGGAAAAGAGAGTGCTATGGAATAATTGTTTGGGAGAGTGTTTAAAGGTGATATATATTATACAAAGTGTTTTGCAAAATATGAAATTTGTGATGCTCTCACAGAATTACTGTCCCACACAAATATACACACAATGCACAGAAATGTCTGGCATGGTGTAAATTAAAGCACTGGCCATTCATTTCCAAATCCTCTGAGTCCTGGGTTGCTGTAGATGGTTGTCAATAGTAAAAAAAATTGCCTCCTTCAAATGCGCCTGGTGGACAGCAGCTTGATGATTGGCAGCACAAATAGAAGACAAACGAGAAAGCCTTCAATCTGCAGCTGATGCACAGGAAGAACATGGGGAGCTGAGTTTACAATAGAGAAAACATTACCAAGCTAATGGCACAGGCAATCATTTGACCACCATGCATCTCTGATAGCAGCAGGGCATCCATTTTCAGTTAAGTGTTAGAGTACCTTTTTGCTTTCTCTGACCACTGCAGGGGTAAAACAACCTAGTGCGTGAAACCCACTGACTGGTAATAAATTACTATATTGGATACTTTTTGTTTTCTTTCAGCAATGACTTTACTGCGTATTCCTGCTATCATTACCAATTAAAGTGGAGACCGCTTTAGCAAGCTGTATCTAACTGTATATCAATCCCTGTGCTCCAATTGCTTTGGCAAGTATCACAGGGTCAAGAGGCTCCTTTGACCTTTATCAGCTAAGTCTCTCTGACCACTCACTATTTGAAGCAATCTCAACTGAACAGATGGACACTTTTGCAGGCTCTATAAAGCTTCGAATATAAAGATAAATGAAATTGTGTTTCAGGCTTCAAACTGGTTTATGAGCATAAAATATTGTTACTGAGTTCAACCAAAATATCTGATTTCAAAGTGTGCTTCCTGAACCTATACAATAACTTAACACCTCTTTATCTGCTAGTAAATGGCATTACTTTTTGCTATTTTAATTATATAACACAAATAATAATTTAAATAGTGAGCTCTTGCAGAGTGACCGTAGAATTTTACAAGATCTGATTTAATTGGGTTAATCATACAAAAGAATAAAGAAAAAAAAATATATAACTCCAGCTTTACTCCATGACACACACACTATAGTACATAATGTAGCTCATAGCACATGGTCAAAGCAATCATTTAATGTAGAAAACTTCTCCATTAATGACACACAACAGGGCTGTTTAGAGATAGTTTCTACCCTGATCTCTAATTTCTTGATTTTTATAAATTAGTGAAAAGACCTTATACTTTAAAACACTGCACAATGAAGAAAGATTTAGCCATATTACCTTTAGTAGGAATCACATGCTAAATTCCCATGCTTTGGGAAATAAGTGATTTGAAAAAACTGAAAAGAAATGCTATTCTTACACCGTAATCTTAATCACATCAGAGATCCTGCTATATACTTACTTGTATTGGAAGTATTATTAGTACCATTTCAAAAACATTAAGCACTGAATATTGTAAGATTTACCTAAAAAAATTGTAATACAACTCATATTATTGACATCTATAACCCATAATGATTAAATGTAATCTATAAATATTCAGGTATATCTTTAATAAAATGTACTAAACAAATACCAAACAAAATAGATGAACTGTTATGATATATAAATATTTTTCCTAATACTCCAGTAGATATATTTTACAGGATATGTTGTAAAAGTATATTTTCTAAATCTGAGTAGTAACAACTCATAACACAGAATGGATTGAAATAACCATGAGAAGAGGTTGTTCTGCAACCTTAGTAGTCAAGATGAAAATATCAATGATTCAGGAATAGAGAGATAGGTAGACAGATCAAGAAAAGTTTACACTTTGGCCTACATAACTAGTTTTGGTCCTGCTGCATCAGAAACCATTTAGGTAAAAGGAGTAGGGGTGGGAATGCTCATCACCAGAAGTATTTAATTTTCAAAGCAACTTTCCATGGGCATCACACATGGAACTAGCTGGACATTTTTTTCCAGGTTTTCAGCTGAATAAATCAGCCAAGATATGCATGCTCCAACAGGAGGGCACACGTTTCTGTCTTCTACCTTAACTCTGTATCATTCAATAAATAAGATGCTAACAATGAATTTACAATCATTTGTGTTGTCAGTCTTATTTTTATTATTAGTTTAAATGATATACCACATAGAATGCACACACAGCCCAATGATTCATTTGGTCCAAAAGCAAGTAGTTACAGGGGTGGATCCAGGGGGATGCAGTCTTACCCACCTTCAGCTCTGCTGCACATGTCTAGTGAGGTCTTTGAGTTCACCAGCTGATCAGCACAGCACCTGCCAGAGTTCCCCATGCTCACTTAGCTCATATCTAGCAGGACCTGCACTGACTGGCCAGTAAGTTCAAAGAGCTCACTGCCTGCAGAGCTTTGGCAAGACCCTCACTGGTGAGGCCATGAGCTCAGAGAGATAACTATGCATGGGCTGCACAGCCAAAGGGAGGTGTGAACCCATCCTCCCTTCCCCCTAGTCCTGTCCATGAGTAGTTATTACGGTAACAGCATACCTGGTATAGCTTTTCAGGTGTGCATTCTCTCTCATAAAAGGAACCTTTGCAGAGAGAAAAGATGCAGAGTCTCCCACACTTTGGGCATGTTTACACCACAGATTTATTGCACTGAGAAGTAGAATGCTAAGGTGTAACAAGGTCTTTCCTATCTCCAAAGCTGGAAGCACTGTAGTCATGTTTGTGCAATTCTTGTGAATAATTAGCAGTATTAATTATCAGAGTGACAATGCTGCTGCCAGTCACTATATTTGTAATATAGTCCTCCCAAACAAAGACTAGGAACAATTTCAGCCTTTGTCCTTACAGACTATAAGGACTACTTCCATCTACACTAACAGGGGAAATAGTTTCTCATAGGGACAAGCAGCATAAAGCTCTGGCAGTGATCAGTCTTCTTTGGAGCTCCTACTGACATTTTGTCTGTCTATAACCTACCTTCTGGAGCTCCAGCTAGGGCAGAATTGTCCCTACTGCCTTTCTACCATAAGCAACAGATCTCACTTTCTTTTCTATATGAAAACATTGACGATGTCCTGTCTGGACTTTATTAGGGTTTTCTTTCTTCAGAGAGAATTTGCTACAATCATTTTGCCTGCTCAAATATTTAGCTTATTTTAAACATTGGGATACACCTGTGAAAATTAAAAGCATAACCCTGGTTTCACTTACCATGCCCAAATGGCAAGTACCCAGTTGTGTAAATGCTGTTTGGGACACGGTCTGAGATTCCATTCAATGTATGCACAAAAGCCCCATGGCTATTTAGCATGTACAGCAGGCTGCATATTCCTGAATGCTGAAAGCTGGGATAAAGGACTGAGGAAACAGTTCTGGTCAATGAGGGAATAACAGGTTGAGGAGGACACAAACATCAGATGCAGAATGATAAGTCTACTTGTTTGCTGGGGTGAATATTTCTTTTATTCACACCCTGCAATCCTCTTTGTTTCTGAGTATGTGGTCTTAAACTAGAATTCATTTTTAACTGGGTTGGATTCTGGTTTCTCTCTGTGATAAATGTGGTACATAAAATGTATCATGTTAGATATATAAAGAGACTATATGAAACACACAAAGTAATATCCTCCTTGGAGAAAAAGAGATTAAGGTGGGACATGAAGGCAGTTTCCAAATATTTGAAAGGCTGCCATAACGAAAAGGGAGAACAACCGTTCTCCCTTGCTACAGAGGGCAAAACACAAAGCAACAGCTTTAAATTGCAGTAAAACAAATTTAGATTCGATCTAAGGAAAAAAGTCCTTATTGTAAGAAAAGCAAAGCTGTGGAATAGACTTTCCTTCACTGGAGGTGTTCAACAGGAGACTGGATAAGCATTTGATATTGTTTAGGAATGGCATTCATGCATTTATGCAGGGGTTGGACTACAGGATCCTTGACATCTTTTCCAATCCTATGATTCCATGATTATCCTGACTTAATTATGAGGGGGCATGGATTGTTTCAGTTGGACCCTTCAACTGCGCAATATACTTCCTGCATTGTCTTTATTTTGCCTTGGTCTTGTTTTGAAGGGGATGATTTTAGGAGAGCTTAATAGAGAGTTTATTGCTCCCAGGCACCCCGTTTGCATGTGTGCCTGGGACTGCAGCATGTTGAGTTGGGTCCGAGCAGCCCTAGGTGGCACAGGGTCCAGGGAGTCAGCTTACAAGCCCAGGGCTGCTCTGACCCAGCTCAATGTGCTGCAGAGGGGCTGGCTGGCTGGGGCACAAGGGTGCTTCAGTATGGGGCTAGCTGGTAGGCAGCCCCCACATGGTTAGCACCCTTATACCCCAGCTAGCTCTGCCAGCATCTACACATGCGTTGCTGTGAAGTAAAACACTCCACTGTAGGATAGTACTTGTGTTTACAAGTACTAACCCACAGCAGAGTTAATTAGTTTACTCTGTCCTAATAGCACTGCATGTATAGGTGCCGAGATGTTTACTGTGGAACTAATTAGGCAACTGTAGTAAATGTCTCAAGTAGATGTGCCCACTGATCTTAAATTGCTGTATTTGGGTAAGTCTGCAAGCAGCTAGAGAACAGAGTATCCTTTAAAAATGCTGGCAAAAACTAATTTAATTTAACACACCCCATCCCCATAAGCTTCACAACTTCTCAAGATGGTATGTTATGTTATGGAGTCTTATGAAACTTGCTTCCTCTATCTTTCTCCCTTTTCTTATCAAAAGTCCTATGCCTGGCAGTTTCCATTACTTGTATGGTTTAGAAGGATGCAGATACGCTGTGCTAGACACAACCCTGAATAATCTAAATCAGAGGCGGGCAAAATATGGCCTGCGGGCCACATCTGGCCTGCCAGGCTATTCTATCTGGCCCGTGGGGCCCCTAAAAAAATTTAGAAAGGTAATATTTATCTGACCCTGGCTGCCTGTCAAGGATGACAGGAGCCAGGGGCACTAGGACCCAGGGGAAGCCAGCAGTAGGACCAAGCTGCCACAGCAGCATGGCCTGCCTGGCCCCACCACCTAGAGGCTTCTGGCCTGGGACTCTGGGGCTGTTTCTGCCTCCCTCCACCAGAGAGGGAAATTCAGATGTGGGGGGAGAAGGGAGGCATGGTAGGACTGCAAGTGATTGCCCCAGTCCTCGGGTCCATGCTGGACTGGATCCAGCTGAGTCCTGTGGTCACAGCCATGCAACTGGAAACCACATGGTGCCAGAGTGTTGCAGTGGTGGGCAGGAAAGCTGGACAAGCAGCAGCAGGCAGGGGGCGAGTGGGAGCAAGTGGGTGTATGGGAGCCCCAGGGATAGGGCCGGTGAGGGCCTAGGGTGGGGCAGCAGGAGCACAGGGCACGGGCTGTCAGGGGCTCTATGGAGCCTGGCTGGGCTGTGCCAGCAGCGAGACAGGGGAGCCAGTCCCACTCCAGAGCTCCTGCTGGCCCTGGTCCCACACACCTGCTGCCCCGCTCTGGGCCCTGCCAGTGCTGGCTCTGGGACACTGGCACAGGCCCCGTGCTCCTGCCCAGCTGTCACTGCACTCCCTTGCACTTGTTCACTTCCACTCACCCCACACCTGTAGTTGCCATTTCCCCATTTTCCTGCCTGCTGCCGCCTGCCCACCAGACATTCCTGCACCACGTGGTTCCCGGCTGTATCGCTGGACCATGGGAGCCTGGGCCCCATGCCAGTACCCCAGGGCAGAAGCAGGAGGGGGGAATGTGTGTGCATACACATGTCTGTGCAATGAGGGAGGGTAGGAGAGAGACAGAGAGAGAAATGAGGGAGGGACAGAGTGTGTGTGTGTGTTTGTGTGTTTGTGCAATGAGGGAGGGAGCAACAGTGTGTGCGTGCATACATGTCTGCATGTGTGATGAGGGAGGGAGCGACTGTGTGTGTGTGCGCAATGAGGAAGGGGGGACTGTGTGCATATGTGTGCGTGCATGCATGCTCACGTTCAATGAGGGAGGGAGAGAATGTGTGTGTGTGTGTGTGTGCGTGTGTGTGTTATTAGGACGAGTCCCCCCGCACTATATACATGCATCCACACCCCTTCAAGGAAAGCCATACACACAGACCCGCTCACCCACACCCCCTCACACACCCCAGCCACCCTCCCCTCCACACA
>NW_005841888.1:2385554-2394300 GCF_000455745.1 Alligator sinensis
CCATGCCCCCCACCCCTCCCCCACAATATACAAAAGTAAGACTTCATTTTAAGCTATTGTGCAATCACCTCTATGTACACTACACAAACACATGTACATCAGGACAAAATATTTTTTGAAATCTCATTAATGAACATTCTAGATGTTTGATTTTTAGAATATAATTTTGTATTTTTCTGGTTCTGAGATAGGACACTCCCTTACTGAAATGGCAAGGGACATCTCTTACTTCCAGGGACAAGGGGAGGGACTTCTATTGGCAAAGGTTGGGGTTAGGTGGCGGGACTTCTGGTCACAAGATGGTTACCACGGGTGGGGCACCTGTCAAGGGGCAAGGCTACCCATGCAGCCTTTGACAGCTTGCCAAAACTCGGTAAACATCCCTCCTGCAACTGACTGCTTAATGCCTCAGCAAGTGTGCGTTTTTGTTAGGGTAATATCTCTTAGTCTTTCTCCAACCAAGGAGTACCCACAAGGCAGTGGGGGCTAGGGTTTTGAGGCACCCTACACTTGTCTTACTCTGGAGGTTGCAACATTGTGGCATTTTATAGGAGATATCCTGCCATGAGTACCCCACCATGTTGCCACCAGGCCCTCCAGTTGGATGCAGTTTACAGTCATACCCAGGACCTCCCACTTCAAGTACCTGTGAAGTATCTAACAGAATACTTTTCCCCCAGATAATTGGGTCTAATGGAGTTAATTGCCATTAAACTGGTAAAAGACTGTGTCCTTCCCCTCCTTCCTCTGCCTTCTCATCCCCGTTCCCCTACACATGTACCTATTTGGATGCAAGTCAAAGTGCATGGTTAATCAGACCCAGGATAAACTGGATTTATTTTTTTACACTCAGATACTAAGGGCTTCAATGTCCTGGTCTCCTAAGACAGGTGCTCAACCCTTGGCCTGCACAGCTGTGTCATTTAGCCCATGAGGCTCCCCATGGGTCCCAAAATTTGGTAGCAGAGGAGTGGTGGCAGTGTTAATTACTGCCAAATTTCCAGACCTGTGGGGAGCCCCATGGGCTGGATAACATGGCTCTGTGTGCTTATTTACACCAGCATGGCAAATACAGCCAGATCCAGGTATGTGGGGCCAGGTCAATATGTGACTAGATCAGGGCGTGCAGGGCTGGGCTAATGTGTGCCCTGCACACTGGCCCCATACCCCTAATCCAGCCCATGGGGCTGAAATGTTGAATACTGCTGTCTTAAGGTATTTTCTTCATCAGACCCTGCAGACTCTACCTTTACACTAATCACCATGCCTTCTAACTAATGTCCCATGAAGAAAGAAATGGAGGTCTATGCTTACTTCATTGATGTCTGGGACTTCTCCCCAGTAAAAATCACCTCATGTTGCTATATTTCCCAAACACACATTAACAAAAAGCACATATTCCCCCAAATTTGCAGGGTTGTTCATTGTAGCCATGTTGGTCTAAGGACATAGGTAAGCAAGGTTCTTTGGTTAGATGCAATATCTTTTATTAGACCAACTAAATAGTTGGAAAAAAAGGTTCTTTGCAAGCTTTCAGGCACAAACACCCTTCGTCAGGCATAGGGAGACTCTGCTGGTGTTATATGTTTTCCAAGGTAGAAAAGAAGCTAATTTACAATATGTAGGTCTGTGAAAATGCATGAGTGGAAGTTTGGAAGACAATGGGTAGAGATGGGGGGTGGGAGCAAAGGAGGGAAATGTGTGAAGGATTGCAAGTGGTCAGCTAGAGGCAGGTTACCGGGGGTATCAAATGTCAGGCAGGTTGCGATGTGTCATAAATCCAATGTCTATAAGTCAATGATTTTTTGTATCCAGTAGATTTATGAAGTGAAGTTTGTAGGCTTGTCTGTGAAAGGTGTTTTGAAAATTCCCTTTGAGGATTAGAACTGAGAGACTGGAGAGGGAGTAACTGTCTTGTGAGAAGTGTGCACCCACAGGTAGTTGGATATTTTTGTCTTTGATGGATTTTCAGTGTGTGTTCATTCTGTCATAACTAATGGTGCATGTTTCATGGAGATTTTGTTTTTTGTACTGCAGCAATTCTTCACATGGTATCCAGGTAGCTCTTTCAAAAATGTCTCTCTCTGGAGGAGTGTCCTTGTTGGGAGAAAGTCCTTTTGAGATTCGTGAGGTGATGATCATGGGTATTCTTCTCAGTGCAAATTCGGTTGTATCAGATAGCTTGGCTATAAATTACAGCTTTTTTGGTGTGTTTAGGGTGATTGCTGGCTCTGTGTAGATATGTATGTTGATCTGTGGATTTCTTGTATATGGTGGTTTGTATTTTACTATTCTGGATATTGATCATGGTGTCTAAAAAGGAAATGCTGGTGCTGGAGTATTCAAGAGATAGTCTGATGGACGGGTGATGATTGTTGAATTAGTGATGGAAATCAATCAGAGACTGCAGGTTTTCTGTCAAAATGATGAAGATGCCATCGATATATCTTAGGTATAGCATGGTGTAGCAGGACACTAAGACGTGCCTGCTTCTTAAGGCTGAAGAAGCCTAGCCAGGGAGATCTGCAGACCAAACAGAGCTCCCCAGATGCAGGTTGCTGGGGTAACAACCTAAGGGAGTAATTGGCCACACCTGCTGTCATCACCTGACTGGCAGGAGGCAGGGTTCTAGTATATACAAGACCAGGCTGTAGCTAGCAGACACACACCTTCTCCCTGGCAACTGATGGAGAAGGAGCTCCTGCCTGCTGAAGTTACTTGAGACCTGCTACTGCCTGCTCTGCTATCTAGGTGGTACATGCCTACAGAGAGTCTCCCAGGTACCTAGATAGGGGCATGTCACTCTGAGTGGAAGTTTGTTCCCTTAAAGGGGCATAACATGGTTGTTATTGTTAGTATTTAAGTTTATAGCTTAGGGGCTTGTGTTTGTGTTCATGTTTAACCCAGAGGATAGGGATGAGGCTAGAAGGGGAGGTTTAGAGGCTTCATTAGTGCCTAGAGAGAGAGGGCATATGATTTGGCAGAGCCCAGTGTCAGGCACAGTAACCAGAGCATAAGAGGGGTGCAATGAGCTCAGAGCACCAAGAAGGTTGCAGCTACAGGGGTGCACTAAGCCCAGAGCGCCAGGAGGGCACAGCCAGAAAGGCCCAGTGAGCCCGTAGCACCAGAGGGGCACAAGTACAGGGTCACAGTGAGCCCATAGCTCCATAGAGGTGGATCCAGAGGGGCACAGCACCCCTAATGCCAGAGGGGCACAGCTAAGGGGGTGCAGAGTCAGGTGCCTAGGAGAGAGGCACAGAGACAGACATCTGAGAGAATAACACAGAAAGCCAGTCACTAGAGAACTTGATGCCTGCGTGTTGCAGAGAGTCAGGAGCCAAAGGATGCAACGCCAGGGGTGTATAGAGTTGACAATGGTAGTAACACCTGTGAGGCATGGGACACATGTAGGGAAGGCCAGAGGGTGTATGCACTGCCTGGAATAGCTGGGCACACACAGGGAAACGTCCTGCCTAATGAACAACTTAATTATTTACTAACAAGTTGTGGCAGGAAAGATAGGTGGATGGACTGCCTAAGACAGGTGGGTAGGCTGCTGCAGAGGTCCACTTCATGGCAGCCCCCTGTTACACATGGGTTTAATGGTGCAGTTCTTGAGGGATTCTTTTTCCAGGTGGGCCATAAAAAGGTTGGCATATTATGGGGCCATTTTGGTGCCCATAACTGTGCCCATGGTCTGGAGGAAATGCTGGTTGTTGAAATTGAAGTTGTTGTGTGTGAGGATGAAGTGTATAAGTTCAGTAATATCTTGAGGTTTGTACTCTGAGTTGTAATTTTACTCTTGCAGATGTGAGTCATGCTTGGATGCCATCCTAGTGTAGGATGTTGGTATATAAGCTGGTGACACATCCTCCTAGCCAGCATGAATGTCACCAGCTTGTATACCAACATCCCACACCAGGATGGCATCCAAGCTCACCTTGCATATAGCCTCCCACACACCGTTAGTTATGATATATACCCTCCTTCTCTGGAACCTATACGGAATATCCTCAAACAAGTGCAACCCATATTAGAAGAAGACCTGATTCTTAAAGAGATCTTCCCAGAACTACCCATCCTAACCTTCAAACAAGCACCAAAACTTGTTAACCTCATCACCAGAAGCCAATTTCTTATGATCCAAACCACACCAAATGGATTCGGACCATGCCAGGACAAGAAATGTAAAGCTTGCCAACACATCTCTACCACTCCCACAATAACTACACCCCACAACAGAACCATCAACATTCCTGGATCTTGTATTACACTTATGGAGGTGCAGGTGTATCTCATCCAGTGCACCAAATGCCCTGATGGAAAATATGTAGGAGAAACCAAACAACTGTGTACCAGAATGAACGCACACCAAAAATATCCAACTCCATGCAGGGACACACTTCTCACAAGACAATCGCTTACTCTCCAATCCCTCAGTTTTAATCTTCAAAGGGAATTTACAAAACACCTTTTGTAGATGTGCCTACAAACTTCACTTCATAAATATACTGGATACAAAAAATCATGGATTTACTATAGATATTGGATTTATGACATTAAACCCTGCCTGACATTTGATACCCCAGGCAACCTGCCTCCAGCTGGCCACTTGAATTCCTTCACAGATTTCCCTTCCTTCTTCTCCCCTTCCATCTACCCATTGTCTTCCAAACTTCCACTCACTTGCGTTTTCACAGATCTGCGTGTTGTAAATTATCTTCTTTCCTACCTTGGAGATCTTATAACACCAGCAGTCTCCCAATGCCTGATGAAGTATGTTTGTGCCCAAAAGCTTACAAAGAATTTTTTTCCAACTATTTAGCTAGCCTAATAAAGAATATCACATCTTCCCAAAGAATCTTGCCTGCCTTATTCCCCCAAACTTACTTACCTACAAGCATGTAGGGGAGAAATATCCCCTTACAGGTGTTTCATCTATTGTATTAATAGTAAAAACTTTTAAAGAAAAAGGTTATCACATTTTTATGTGTTTCATTCTAATACTTTTCCCTAGGTTCAGCAAGAGTAGGATTTCTTCCCCCACCCCCATATTACAAGAGGTTCCATTAAAAATTCAAGTTTTCATAATGCCAGATTCCTGCATTAAATGCATAGTGCGCCTGTATTATAAATAAAGTTACAGATCTCCAACTATGACCAAGAAGGAAAACATAACATTTTGGGCACAGACAATAGTGTAGCTCCTCATTGTAATTGAGAATGGTTTGCAGGAAATGTTCTAAGTTAGATCAACCCCCCCCCGACCAAACAGAAGTTCACTGCTGGTTCCAGGGCGGAGGGGAATCTAGCTCTTGGCTGCCTGTTTGAAGCCAGTTTCCCCTAGCATTGGCCCCTCCTGCTAGCCAGCTGGCACTGTTTTCAGAATGAGAGGACAGGGGGAAGGGAGGAAAGGGAGATTGTTCTAAGGTTCCCTAGACAACATTGGAGGGTGGAGTGGGTGAATCGGAGACCCCACAACTCAAAGGGCTCCAATACACTCATCCCACCCTCCAGTGGGGCTAAAAATACCCCAGACCGAACTCCTTCTGCTCCCTTTCCCCGCTCCTTTTCTGAAAACATTGACAAACTGAATGATAGTGCAGCAGAAGTTAGAGAAGATGTTATGTTTTGAAATTTCTTCATCTGACCTCTCATGCAATGAAGGTTCAGATTTTCACCTGACTGGACATTTTTAAAGTGGTCTGCAGCCATGCACTTGGGTTTGGTCACAGATATAGACTGCTTTTTGTAGCCAAATCAGCTGAAAATTGTTACTTCTTTCTGCACCCTTTTGAAAGGAAACTTCCTGTACTTACAAATTTCCTTACACAAGCACATTTCCTTGTGATAATTATTACCTTGCAAATATTATTATGGCTGTCATTTACAAATGTTGGGTAAAACCTCCTATCTAGGTTCTAGTCCTGTAAAAACTTATACAACTACTTAATATTATGACTCGACACAATGTCTTTACACTGATTCAATTCACTGTCATCCTGTGCCTAAGCACTATAATAGCACTTACTGAAGCTACTACCCTGGGGCTAAATACAGACATTCAAAAAACCCAAGACAGAATTGATCCAATCTACACAGGTTTCTCTAAGCTGCATAGGTTGGGTTGGGATCCCAAAGAACACGTTTTCTCTTTGGTTTTGGTGGGGGGGGAGGGGGACAGGCAGATGCCTGCACTGGCTGAGGCCAGAAATGTAGGGGGCACTCCTGCACACCTCACAATGTGCCGGAGATTACTAAGGGCAGCCAAGCACAGCCCATCCCTGATTGGCTGGCAGCACACCCTCCCAAATCCTTGTTGTCAGCCACAAGGAGTGGGGAGCCAGCGCAGAATGTCTCCCCAGGCCCACTCCCCCCACCAGCAGCCAGCTGCCAGCAGTGGGGGTGGGAGGAGGAAGAAGAGAAAGCGGAGGCCCTCACCAGATCCAGTCCTTCTAAACCCAGCCAAAATAGTTGCGGGGGAGGGGGCATGGCAGGGACTCTGTTCCCCACACCCCATATCCAACTGTCTGCCAGTTGCAGGAGTCACGGCTAGGAGCCACATGCCTGTCCACTGCTCGGGGAACTGGGGATGGGGCGGAAGTGGGGGAGCAGTCACCTCAGAATGTTAAGGGTACAAGACTGGGCTCACAGGGCGCCTATACATGTGCAGGGAGGCTGCTTAGATGTGCTGTAATTACACCATGTCTGCTGGAGTGTGGTAATTACCACACTCCAGCAGACTCCAGCTTCATGTGTATCAGCATCCCCACGCTTACAAATGGTGGCAGGGACACTTTAACTAAGGCTCGTTCAATGAGCTTTAGTTATAGCATCCCTGTCACGATTTTTCAGTGTGGAGACGCTGATACATGTGATGCTCCGGGAGCTTTAATTAGAGCAGCTCTAGGAGGCACTCTAATTAAAGCGCCCCCGTCCCCACCTCCCAAGGCATGTATATAAATGTGCACAGGTGTTCTGCGGTGAAACCTTGGTTGCAATGAAATCAACAGAGCATTGCTAAAGAACTGATTCATGGCTGAGGCATTAGTGGTAAGCAATCTTACTGGTAAATGGAAGCCATATCAGTGGTAAAAATATTGTTTAGGACACTGGAAAGCATTTTGATCTAATTACTTCATATTCATACTGTTATTCCAGATGGCTTTCCTAGCCAGACCATTTTACCTATTCCAAATGGAGAATTAATGAACACAGGTGATTAACCTCTCTGCAAACAATAAACACAAATATTCTAGTGTTTCATCAGCATGAAATGAAGTTCTTTTCCCATTTCTGTGATGTATCAAGTAAGGCCAGACAACAGCTTTTGTCTTGAGCTAACTTTTAGGCACTACTTACCTGTGCAAATTGATCAGAAGGGTTATCTCCTGTAAGTGGGGACAGAGTTTCCTTGACCAAGTATCTTTTCTCTATGGCACTTAGAGAAGAGATTATTATAGTTTTTAGAATAATCTCCAGGTGGACTGATTATCTATTCATCTCAGTCTAGGATTGACTCCTAAACTGGAATCATAGAGTTTGAATAAACTTCAAGGCTCACCCAGCCCAGGCATGTCAAAATATGGCTTGAAGGGTCCAGGAAGGGCTGGACATTTAAGGATGCCACCAATGTACAGAGCCTGGAAATGCATGTTGGTGGTACAGGGCTGAATGATGGTTGTGTTAACCCCTGTGACTCCCTGACAACATTCATCTCACTGCTGCTTGCTTGCCACTGCTGATCTTACCTAATCTACATAGATATGGAATTTACTGTTTTCAAAACATCCCAGGTAGATACCTATCCAGGCTCTTCAAATCTCCAAAGGATACTCCACAACTTCTCTAGGCAGTCTGTTCCATTCTCCTACTGCTCACAGTTGAGAAGTATTTCCAGATATTTGACATAACTTTCCTTTGCTGAAGTTTAAGTCTGCTACCATGTGTTCTCCCTTCTGTGTCAAAGGAGAACAAGTTTTCTTCATCTTTATGAAAGCCTAAAATATATCTGAAAACTGCTATCACATCCCTTCTTATTTTCCTCCCCCCGCAAACAAAACATATCTACATATCAACCTCCTTCTGCTTATCTGGCTTATACTGTGGCTTATTTTACTTCCTTCATACTTGTTTCTGGGGCCTTTCCATTTTCTTTATACCTATCCAACTCTACATGCAATACTTCAGATGAGACTAACCAGTACCATTCTGCTCAATGCAATTATTTTCTGTCTTGTGTACAATTCTTTGTTAATGAAGTCCTGCATTATTTGTCTCTTTGCTGCATTTTGTTGGAAAGCTTTTAACCCCAAGGAAGATAACAGATTTTAAAGTATTTGCTTCCCATCACATTGTTAGAAACAAAGAGTTAGGGGGTTAATGTTAGGGATGAGGGCATAGGTAGTCTGGTCTAATGCCAAGGAAAAGCAGAACCTGGGGCTGGGTCAAAGAGCAGGCAGCCATGTACTAGGGCTGTGCAAAGCTTCAGGTGGCGATTCGATTTGGAGGAGATTTGGCCCAATTCAGTGGCTGACTCCCCGAATCTGAATCAAATCAGGGGACCAATTAAAAGGTCCAAATCAATTCCAAAGATTTGGAGAGCTTTGAAAAGCTTCGGAGAGCGTTGATGATTTGGACAGTGTCCGGTGGCTGCAGCAGGGAGCTGCAGCCAGACTCCGAGCTGGTAAGTACTAGGGGTGGGGGAGGGGGAAGGGGACCATGGTGGGACTCTTAACAGGCCCCA
>NW_005841888.1:2394525-2430173 GCF_000455745.1 Alligator sinensis
CAGCAACCTGGGCACTTTGGGGGGCTCATGCAGAGCCCCCCATGCAGCATGGGGCAGTGGGGGAGCAGCAGCGATTGCCCCCTGGTGGGAGGAGCAGTCAGTCTGGGGGGGTTTCTGTTTTTTTTTTCTTAAAGGGCTGGAGCTGGGGCAGGCGGGACAACCATGAAGGGATGCAGGGGGAGTAGGGGGTTTGGGAGGCTCATGGAGAGCCCCCCCCCATGCAGCATGGGGAAGTGGAGGGCAGCAGGGATCACCCCTCCCCCCCACCCAGCAGCACCCAGTGAGTCAGGGCTTTTTTTTCCCCAAGTGCTGGGAGCTGGGGTGGGTAGGGCAGCCATTGCTGGGCTGGGAGGGATGGGCCTGGTTGATTTGGAGATTCGGCAGCAGCTGAGACTCTGAATGAGATTCAGCTAAATTGATTCGGTACAGTGATTTAAATCACCAAATCAAATCACTGTCCCCTGAATCAGCCAAATCCAAAGCCGAAGCAAATACTAGCCGTTTCTCACAAGCCAACCATATACCAAAGCCAAAGTGAGATCCAGAAACAGAGTCTACAATACAATCCAGGGGATCCAGGGGGCAATCCACAGGTAGAAGTCCAAAACAGAGCCAAACCAGGGCCATGAGCCAGAAAAAACAGAACCACTGGGAAATCCAAAACTGAAGTTCAGAAATAAGCTGAAAAACAGAGTTAGGAACCAGAAGGGTTGCCACAGCAGAACTGTTGACTAGCTTGCACACCCAGGGCTCCAGGTGGTGCTAAATGGGTAGGCAGTGCTCCCAGCACCTAATCAGGATGCTTGATGCTCCTAAACTGGAGTGAAGTTCATTAGCTGGGGCTTGCTGCAGATGTGGCTGTCTACAGCAAGGTGTGGCTTGCCTGCTCAGAGTACCTGACAGCAATGGCTCCAGACTGGTCTGCCTGATCAGCAGGGATCCTGGCTCTCCCCTGATAAAAAAAATGGCAAATTCTCTGATAATCCCCCTGAAATCCATGATTAAAATTAAAGGCACCCACAACCCCCTAACATACCTGTGAAGCCCTGTTTGTGCCCCTCCCCCCCCCCACAACAGCCTCCCAGCCCCACACATGTGTGAGGGGAAGGGGCTGGGCAGGGGAAAGGGAAGAGGAGTGTGCCTCTGTGCCTGCTCCCAGGAGTAGGGCCGGGGGGGCGAGGGCAGTGATGCCCCTCTGCATGCTTCACACATGCTGCCTGACTGAAGGGAAGGGGGGGGAGTTCACATCTGGCAGCCACCACCACCCCATGCTGCTGTTTTTGTGCTGTTTGTCTGCAGAGCTGTATGTATAACCGGCCATGGCAAAGTAGTGTGGGGCGCAGCAGTGGCGGCAGCGCAAGGCAATGGCGGCCACCATGTGCGAACCCCTTCTCCCTCCTGTCCGGCCAGGCAGCATGTGTGGGGGCCACTGAGGGGCACCTCTGCCCTTGTCCTCCCAGCCCTGCTTCTGGGAGTGGGCACAGAGACACACTTCCCTTTCCTACTCCCCCATTTTGGATCTGGCTCAGCCCCCAGCCAGCTTCCCCCCCCAGCCCTGCCCTGCAACCCCCAATACTCACTTACTTTAGGCTCCAGGAACAAACAATGAGCCTGATCCAAGCCTTGGATGAGCCCCAGGCCCCACCCTTCCCCCTGTCCCTCCCCCTCCGGACAGGGTTGGGGGTTTCTCTGCCATTTTTGCAATTAGCTCTTGCAGGCTGGAACTCTGCCCACCTGCAGATCTCTCCACAAAACCAGGAAATCCATGGGTTTCTCTACTAAAAGGTAAAATCCATTTTTTCTCTAATAAAAATGGGTAATCTGTGGTTTTTTCTGTTTTTCCATGGGAAACGGAAAACCCAGATCCCTGACAGTTAAATTCCTTGTACTTAATATTTAACATGCTATTTATATTTCCTAGTATAATGCCTTATCTTCATTACTGATATCATTGCTCTATAATATTATATCTGCAGCTTGTGCACAGTGCCTAGAGGTGAGTGACTCAGTAAAAATAAATACTTGCTGGATTTCCAACCAATCACCTTACACTTCACTTACGAAGAAATGACAGGAATGAGATGAAATGTCTCTTGTGTGTGCCTTGATGCATCAACTGGACAAACTCATGCCATAGTGATCTATCCAGGAGCAAACAATCTGATGAACCAGAACACTGTTAGTTTGATTGGGAAGCAAAGCAGTATTAGACAGACAAACACTAAGGCATTTATGTGGATAATTCTAAACTAGTGACAGATGCTGCCAAGGTGTGTTTAGAAGGAGGATGAGAGTATGGGACCAATTTATAATGATTAGAAAAAGGAGTCATAGAAATGAAAATAAAGTTCACTTTCATTTGGCTGGCTCCTGAGCCCCAGTGAGATAATGCATGATGTTCTGGATCAGGGGTGGCCGGCCAGGCCATTCTATCCAGCACATGGGGACCCTAAAAAATTTAGAAAATATTTAGCTGCTCCTGGCTGCCTGTCAAAGATGACTGGAGCCAGGGGCAGTAGGGCCCAGGGGGAACTGTCAGCAAGATGCAGCAGCCCAGCCTCGCCTCACCCCCAGCCATTTCCCTGCCTTCCTGCCCCTGCAATGCTCCAGCACCATGTGGCTCCTGGCTGCATTGCCAGACCGTGGGAGCACGGGGCCCACACCAGTAAGTGTGTGTGTGTGTGTGTGTGTGTGTGTGTGTGTGTGTGTGTAGGGAGGGATTGTGCATGTCTGTGTGTAGGGAGGGACTGTGTGGGACTGTGTGTGGGCGTGTGCATGCGTGTGTAAGGAGGGACTTTGCACATGTGTGTGTGCATGCATAGGGAGGGACTATGTGTGTGTCTGTCTGCGTGTGTAGGGAGGGACAGTGTGTATGTCTGGAGGGACAGACTGCATGTGTGTGTGTGTCTATGTGTGTGTGTGTGTGTGTGTGTGTTCATAGGGCGAGTCCCACATGCACCCACACCCCCCTCGCACTGCCATACACACAGACCCCCATACCTCCTTACACACCCCAGACACCCTCCCCCCACACACATCCCCCGCAAACCCCATACCCACCCACACTCCATATATCGACCCCCCACATGCTCCCTCACCCCCCACACCTATCCACCCCCACAGACACACTAAGTCACCCCCACACACCCACATGCACCCCACAAACCTATACCCATCCACCCAGAATATACAAAAGTAAGATTTCATTTTAAGCTATGTACAATCACCTCTGTGTACACTACACAAACATGTATAAACCATGTAAACCAGGACAAAAATATTTTTTGAAATCAAATTAATAACGTTGTAGATGTTTGATTTTTAGAATATCATTTGGTAGTTTTCTGGTTCCAAGATGGCAAAACCCCTTGCTGAAAGGAGTACTTCCGGGGGCAAGGAGAGGGACTTCTGGTGGCAAAGGTCAGTGGTTGTGGGGAGGACTTCCAGGGGGCAGGGCACCTGTCAGGGGGCAGACCTACCCATGTGGTCCTCCACCCGAAATAATTGCCTGCCCTTGTTCTAGACTGTTCCAAGTGCACATTTCACAGACTGGATTAAGACTTTAAGGGCTTAGTCTTGGATGTGCTGCTTACATGAGGAATACAGAATCAGATCTTCAATGTTTGGATCAATGCATGGCTCTTCCCTCAAAAATGACTGAAAATGGCATTCTGGTGTTCCTCTTACTTGGGTCTCACTAACTGCTGTATCAGTTAATCCAGTCTTTAAGTAATCTTTTTTCTCCAAATGCCATCCTTAAAACTTTTCCTAGGCTCTGAGAGACAAACTTAGTCCTTCTAATTTCATTCATTATCAATAACAGAGGTTTTACAGGACAAACTGTTTGCAGCTATATCTGCGTAACCCAATACCTTGAAATTATACTTGCACTGACATCTGTGTAACCTTGCTGAAGACTAATGAAGATGCATAGGTGTCAACTAAGGCATACTTTGAAGATAAGGTGGCTACTCAAGTATAACTAAGAGGTTAATTTGTCCTGTAATATTTTGGGAAAGCACCAAGTTTGACTGTCAAAACACAAGGTGAGTGTGCAGGCCCAGTAGTTTGAACAGACATCTGTAGAGACAATACAAGTCTACTTTTGTTTGCTCACTTTTTAAGGCATTGTAGTTTGGATATGCAGACCTGTTCAGACCTAGTTTTGTTTTTCAGCCAGGGTTAGAGCTTTAGCTAAATAGTTTAACAAAGGCACCTGGTAGTGAGTGAATATTTCTTACTAGAGTAAGTGTGAGTATACAGATCAAAGGGTCTGCACTGGTTTTCAGGGGAAACCTGAAAACCAAGACTTAATAATGACATGAAGTGGTCAACTTTTCTCTACAAAAGCTGAAATAATTTGTTTCTAAGCAGGTAAAACGTCTCAAGAATATCTCAAATATCTTAATATACATGTATGTTTTTACTTGGCTAAGTGAACACAGAACCAGAAAGATATTTTAAAGGGAAGGAACCCAGCATTTTCATAGCTTTCATTTCTTCTAGGGTTACCATATGTCTGGGTTTTCCTGGATACGTCCTCTTTTTTGGCCCCGTCCTTTTGTCCATGCAGGTTTTTAAAATATGAGCAAATGTCTGGGTTTTATTTTGTCTCCACTTTTCCTGGGCACAAACAGCTTGGAGGCTTGGGGATGGGCACAGCAGGTAAAGTGATTGGCTGCTGGAGGTCATGTGCTCTGCATGTGGGCCCTAGCAAGTGTGTGTGTGTGTGTGTGTGTGTGTGTGTGTGGCAGCTGCACAGGCAGCAGAGCTGAGGGACAGGAGGCTCTGAGTTGGGAGTGAGGGGCACCAGCAGGGCTGGGGGATCAGGGGGTTGTGGGTCAGGAGTGAGGGATACCAGCAGCGCTGAGGGGGCATGGGCATAGGAGTGAGGGGCAGAGGCAGGGCACAGGCATATCACTGCTCACCCCCAATCATATACCCCCTTCCCCTCTCCCCCTGTCCCGCCAGTTCCCCCGCACTGGCTTCCTGCCTCCTCCCACCCCTGCCAGCTCCCCATCCCCTTCCACCCCGCAGGTGTCCTCTTTTTTGATCCAGGAAATATGGTAACCCTATTTTTACTACTCAGTGAAATGATGGTCTAAAAACTGCCATATACTCTGGCGGTCAGTGATGAGAGACTGTGAGAAAACTCTGTACTCTCAACATTTAAATATAACGTTCACAAGAAATAGAGGTGCAGTGATCACCTCAGGTAGGACATCACGTATAAGCAGGGAGCCCACAAGGAATTAGAAAAGGGAGTGACCAGCAAAGAAAGAATAAGATAGTATAGGGAGAAAGCAAGGATTGCCAAAAGTTAATGTGAGTTTGGCTTTCCAAAGGAACTTAAAACAAATAGCAAAATACCTGCTAGCCCAGTACAAAAGAACAAAATAAAAAGAGGGGCTGCTATTCAATGAGGCTGGGGTAGAGAGTAAAAAGAATCTAAGTGCAGCCTGAAAACAGATTCAATGCTTTGCCTCAGTTTCCACTACCAGTGCTGTAGAGTAGGGGTTGCCAACCGATGGTATTCATCACTTGGAAACAACAGAAAAGGAAAAGACCACAATGACTGAAAAAAGCACAGGATGCTTATAAGGCACCTGTATGATGTGGCTATGAAAAAGTTTTAAAGTATTTCCAGTAGAGATACAGCAGTATAACAACATTATACAAGACGCCTGGACAATGTCATCTGGACTACCGAGTACAATTCCAGTCTTACATGTTTAAGACGAATTCAAAGCTGCAACAGGTGTTGAAGGCCTGAGTTCAATCAGGAGACTGGAGAGCCTTATGGATGGATATAAAAAAACTTGACTTGTTTAGCTTAGCAAAATGAAGTCTGAGGTGGACATAATAGCTCTCTATATATACTTTGGGGGATAAACACTTCAGTGACAGAAGAGCTATTTAAGCTATAGGATAATGTTGGCACCAAGACCAAATGGGTTTAAATTGGCCATGAATAAATTTAGCCTGGAAATTAGAGGAACGTTTCTGATTATCAGAGCAGCGAGGTACTTCAGTAGCAGGGACAAACAATTTACTAGTTTTAAGATGAACCTGCTCAGTTTATAAATAGGATAACATGACATAGTTCCTATGATATCTGTATTTTAGTTTTGAGACTACTTAATTAGAGGTTTGTACTTATAACAAAAATTGAAGACAGCTCCGGTTGGCAACTAAAAGCATCCCCACACAGTATGTACAACAGAAGAATAAAACTACTTTGAGTGCAATGACATTGCAAGAACTATTTTTCAGTCTAAACTATCCCAGAGAAAGTATGCACATTTACTATTAAAATAAACAAATTAGAATGCCACTGCCACTCTCTCCTATCTGCATTTCAGTATCACTTTAAATGTTTGCACATGAAAAATGCAGAAGGAATTGTTAACATTTTAAATAACTATTTTAAATAAAAAATATATTAGAGAAATACTGCAGGAATATATAAAGGCAGTCTAACTTGTCTCATTTAATACGGAGTCTTATTCTCAAGTGTCTTGAACCTTGTGTTGTTGTTTATAGCAGTATGGTTAAAAATGCTATCAGATCACAATAGTAACACTCACTTTGTACCAATGAAATCCATGGCAAATGTACTGAAGTCAATGGAGAATCAAGCCTTTTGTCTGTTCCCTGATTAAGAAAGGTGCTGAACAGCTGTAATTTCCAAAGCTGATAAGAGGTACAAATGATCAACACTTCTCAGGATCTGGCCTTTAAAGGTATTAATGAATTTAAATATTCTTTAGGAAGCTGTTTCATTGTAATTATTTTATCAGGTCAGTCTCTTAATTACATGCTTAGTCATTAATTTAACTGAAAATAATGCTTATGCTGAAATATTGTATATTTCTGAATCATAGGGTGTATTATTTACACATTTGGGTCTGTTTCTCATTTTCCTGTTACATTTATTAGCACATTAGTTTCACGGGGAATTCCAGTAAAATGTAGAAGTGTAGTGGCAATACCATAGCAGAGACTTTTGCAAAACGGCCCTGCTGCTTCTTTTAATTGACCAGGTGACCTTACCACCTCCGAGAGGAAAGATTGTACTGACTTGTCTCCCAGATGTTAACTATCTCTTCTTTACAAATGCTTAAGATTTGAAACTCCTGTCATTCTCTAAATACCATAGAAAGGAATTTAAAAAAGGAGTTCCTAGCTAGTCCAAAAGGTTTTATCATCATCTTTGTTTTCCACCTTTTGGAGACATTGTTAAGTATTTACTGTACTAATGGAAAATAGTAGTTTATCTAGGCATTGTCAGTTAGTTTTTAACTAGAAATGATATTTCTAAGCTTGCACTTGAGAATTTTTTTATGAGGACTTTTGTCCTCTACTATAACAAAATAAGCATCTAATGTTCTTTCTGCATTCTGCACCTGTATTATTTTAGTCTTTCGACAGTGTGATTTAATGCAGATGGTAATAATTTTGTTGCTACAATTATACCTTAATTCCACACAGTGTGTGTGGGATGTGTGACCCTTTCATGCTTTCAGCAACTATTAAAAAAATGCAAACTTTGGCTCCCCTAGTGAAAATATGACTCCATTGCAGGAGATTTCTAGCTACTGATATACAATACATAATGCTGTATTTTCAAGCATAATATATGCTTATTAATAAAGAAATGAATTAAATATTTATTTAGGAGCAACCAATATTGGGTAATTCAATTTAAAGTATTTTAAAAATCCTTCACAAAAGACACAGTATTAGACACTTAAAAACTAGCTGAGATTGTTACAGTAATAGTCTGGACCCCGAATGAACTCTAACAATAACATGTCATATAACATTAGCAAAAGACACTTTAGTGTTTTCAGGGGACACTATTTATTATTTATTAAACATTACATATCTCAGTGTTCAAAGATCCACATTTTTCTGCAAAAATATTGCTAAGTGAAATCTGTAAATGAATAAATGCACTCCAAATTTGAATGTATGTATTTACATGCATACATACGTTTTTCTTTGCACCTCTGGCTTGCTAATATACTTCTAGAAAGCACCATTTATTCTTAACCTAAAATGAACCAGTTCACCCTCACTGTAATTGAATGGACCAAAGACTTTAATAGATAAGACCAGAGACCAATTTGTTTCAGCCCATTTTCATTCCAAAATCTGCAAGTTAACTACCTTTTGTTCACCATATTTGTCTATGAGAAGTTGTAATCACAACTCTTAATTACTGAAAAAATTACTGCATTGCAAAAACCCCCCAGCAAGCAGCTTCATTATTGAACCTAAAATACAGAACTGCAGCTCAGTTGCTAACAGTAACGGTTTCTGAAACATGAAGAGAAAACTCTTAGAAACTCAAGATTGTTATATGAAACCATGAAATCTTTATATGAACATATTAAGCATTTTTAAATCTATTCCTATTTTTTAGCTTTAGAATGTCACACATTTCAAATAATAAGTATGACATAAAAGCATAACAAAAGCTAAATCAAAAGCACAATAAAAAAGGAGGTCCTGTGTGTCGAGTCTATTGTAATTAAGACCAGAGATTCAATACCTATTGCTACCAGCCAGGTATCATAGCAACCTTGTGTCACTGAATACTGCTGGAAAACTGTTCGGCACCAGCAAGACTTTGCTTTAGGAAAATCTGCAGTGGCACTACAGATTGTCAACATCTGTGGGTGTTGCTATGGGCAGTATAACAAAGAAATCTATATATAAAATAGGTACAAAAGGGGAACTGACAGGAAGAATATAGAAAGCAAAATAGAAAATTCAAGTAGGTATGAATGAAGGATCATTTTGTCACAAATATAACTTCTGCATCACCATTCTAACACCCATCTATATGCACCAAGTTATGCTATATTAAAACAGCAACTAAATGCATACCAAACACTACCCTACTGCTTACTAAAACTGCACTTGTACCATTTATCATCAGTTTTAACATGAAGGTAAAACTAAGCCACTTTTAAGATAATATTTAAACTTCCACATATAGATGCTAGATAGTCCTGTATAAATGTGAAGAAAAGAAAAAAGCAGGTTACTATGAACAAGAACCCAATATTGATTTTTCTGCGGTGCAGTAAAGCATCTCCATTCTATTTGGCTGCTGTCAAAGCCACTCTTTAACAGCTGGAGTCAAATTGCACTATTTACAGCAAGAGCCCTTGTCAAGTGGACCATAAGTATTCTAACAATACACTATTCAAATGGCACTTTGCCACACAAATTGCTGACTTGATGAATACCCTATGTCAATGACTAAGGCCAATATAAAAGTTTCATTTTTATGAGAGGTTTTACATTCACACATTAAGTAAAGCTTTCTTTGAAGAACTATTAAGCTATATATTTCAGGCCTTTTGACGTTGAAAATAATTAAAATCTGTTTAAATACATCAAGGGAGTTTGACAACATTAATATGGATCTTGTGTTAACTACATTTGTCACACCCTTCTGTTATTGGTACTCCCACTGGCACGTGCAGCACAATAAAAGAATTAAAATGGCCAAAGCACCATGAAATCAAAGCATTCATCTTTTGTATCTCCGATTTACATGACGACAAATGTTTTGAAAGAAGAACCTTTGATGTTGTACTGATATTGAAAGAGGGTGGGGGTTTCCTCCTTTCAGCTTTTTTATTGTAAAAATAGTATTATAATAAAATAAACTGTAGTATTTAAAATGTTATAAATTCTGTGCTGAATTCCTTATGCCATGTTTGAATGAATAGTTCGGGTGTATAAAATTGGGACTATTTAAAATAATAAAACGAACAGGTCTGGATTGCTGGTTTTCACTTTTCCTGATTCAATATTCCCATCTCCTGAAACTGAGAACTTCTCAAATATTTTACTCTAAAAGGTGATGGTAAAATGTGTAAGACACATATTGGCAGACAAAAATGAAAACAGAATACTTCTAATTCACTATTTACCGGTAGAAAGGGATGTGTTATTAAAATCAGTCATAGCCATTAGGTTGCTTTTAGACAATTTGTCAAACAAGCAATTTAACAATGATTGCATTCATGCTTGCTAACATTCTACTTTTGTTTGGTATCTGGAGATTTTCATATTAAACTTAGATCTGCGATCAGTTTTAAGAGAGAAATGTGGAAGGAAACACTAGATCCACTAAAGTAAGTGGCAAAGCTCCCATTGATCAGATTTTCATCAATAAAGCTTACTTTATGTTGCAATCTAAGAGTATTTCAAAACATTTTTAAATAAAATGACCTTACAGAATCATCATGGTGCTTTTCCCAACAAAAGCAAAGAATAACATTTAAAAATCTGAATTGAAAAAGAAAAAAATGTATTAATGATTACCTTATAGATAAATGGCTAGGTCATCCCCTCCTCTATTATAACCTAAAAGAGGGAGCTCTCATAAGAAAACATCCTCATAAAGACCTCACAAATTTCCCTAGGGCTCAGCAGTCTGCCTCACCACAGAGAATGATAATAGACCTGCTCCATTTCTATTAGATTTCAGGGATCCACAAAGTTAGGGACACAACAAGAGGTCCTGTTCCTATTCACTCTATCAGACCTCCTGGATTTGCACTATCAGAAGATCTCCTTGGTCATTTCTGCCGCCCTAGATATAACTATACGATGTCCAAAACTATACAGGTTTCCAGCCTCTCCCGTGCCAGATCTATTGAACATCCTCTGCAAGGACTGGAGAAAGAATGGAGAAATGGTCTGTTTGTGCTGGAGGAATGATTTTCATGGGTAACAGATCCCCTTTATGTGCAAATCTCAGTGGATATGCACAAACAAGGTATCAGTTAATATACCTCAGTACATTTGGTGAACACAATACAAATAGAATCACAAAAAGAAAGAAAAAATATTTTGGCAGCCCTGGACAAGACACAGAAACTGCTGCCTCCTCACCCCAATAATTCCCTTTTCAATAACATATTTACATTGGTACAACAGTAGAAATTATTGACCATCAAAAATTAAGTGCAATAAATGGAACAACTTATTACAAAAACTGAAATACTCAGAAAAAAGCTTGCTTATGAAACATATTACATCAGCACTGTTTTATTTCTACTCCACCAGCAAGGAATAATAAAGTTACTGAATTATACTTATAGCCATGCATAACTGACTAGTTAAAATTCTCATTTTATAATCAGATAAAAATCACTTCCCCTTTTGTTATGTCAGTTCTTCCTTTGATCAATTAGTTAAATTCACAGTTTTAAAGGTAAAAAGTGTTAGGAATGTTATGTTTCTCTCTCAAGTCTCCTTTTCTCCATCTCACCCCCCACTATTTTTCTTATTTAAAGGTGCAGAAAGAAAACTATTTTTGATAATTTAATAGTGTGATCAGATTCTGTGTCAACGGCCTACAAGTGCACCATCTGCCCTGCAAGATGCTCAGCAGGATTATGGTCTAATAAGACTTTTCAGCAAATGGCACCAAAAGGAACTTCAGACATTAGACTGAGGTCAGTCAAAGGCTAAAGATAAATATGATGAGTTTGCCAGGCAGCAGTTTAAACTCAAATGCATACTTAAACGTATAGGTATATTAAATAAAAGGTCTAGAAAAAAAAAGAAGAATAGGACCTTGGATCTTCTTGTCATTTCCCAGACAAAATTCCCCAATTTTGGACAAAACAGTTTTTCAGACATTAGACTGAATAAAGCCAGGATGTTCAGCATAACTACAGAAAATATTCTGCTGTCTTTGTTTCCCAATATTATGAGTGCCTTATTTTATCCACTGCTGAACAACATAGTTTTGCTCTATGTTTACAGGTGAGGAATTAATGTTATGACTTTCTTTTGTTAAAAATGCTCAAAGCTCAATTAAACATGAAAAAACAGAGGCCTTGTATTTAGACATGTGACCATCAAAAATGCCATGAATGCATGTTCATTGGAAACTCTGTGTTTGAAAGAGATATGCATGGTCATCTAAAAAATTAAATATATCCATTAACTGCAGTTTTTATATAATTGGAATTTAATGTCTAAATAGTTAATAAATGTATACAGAGGTATAAATAGATATGAATAAGGCACAAACAAGTAAGTATGTTACATGCTGAACTTTCAACCTTAACTCTGTATTTCCTGATGTCTGACTCCTTTCTCAAACCTAATAGTACATTAATACTCACTTTAGTATGGAGTTCCTTTTTCTTATCTCTTAAGAAAACCCTTGGAAATGTCTTTTCCTGCAGCTGGAACTATTTGGTTTCAAAGCTTCTGTGAATATCTATCCAATAAAAGCCACAATTCTGTCCAACTTAAAATCTTCCTTCTATTTATTTGTGAGTCAATAATTTAATAGCCCAGACCCTCTTTTTATATGAATAATGGCCTACAATTGGTTATACTGGTGCAAATGAAAAAATGGTCCTACACCCTCCTGTGAGGGAAAAAAGGCTCCAGCTAGAGATATCAGGGCTCATATCAAATTCTTCTCTATTGGGTTTCTATGAGCGTACAGTGACATCCAGGAGTAATGTATCACACCTTGGAGCTCTGCAAGTTGGGACAATTCCCATATTCCCATTAGCACAATCTGAAGGAAACACCACAAATTTATAATCTTTTAAATTACCAGGCACTTACCATGGAGTAGGTTCTCAAAGGATGATCAGCATAAAATCTGAACAACTATACATTTCTCCTAGATAATATCCTGCTCATTCATTCTTACCTTATCTGAAGACTTCTCTGCATGAGGAAGATTGCATGACAGTGCACCAAGCTTATAAGAGCTAGAAGATTTGTATGCAGCATTTTTATGCCTTTGTGAGTTTTGAGATACTGGAAGTATAGAGTCCATCACTAAACAGTGTGAATCTTCAAAGGAAGTAAGAATTGCTTTTGCCATTTCACCTGTTTCATGCCGTTCTAGAGTACCTAGGAAATAGAATGCAAAAGATTGCCAACAGTCTGCAGGAATTCTTATATGAAACAACATTACTTCAAAAAAAAAAGTTTATCATCTTACAAGTAGATATGTTTGTAGTAGTTACTATAATCTACACTGGAAATATACACTCTCTATAGGGTTATTTAAGCAATAGATCCTATACAGCATTTTAGTACATTAATAAAATATAGGTATTTTTTCTAAATAAATTTAAAAAAAAATCTGTCTCTTAATTTCTCACATACAGAATGTATAAAACTTAGAAGTGTTCATAGTGTTGACGTGATGTTGATGGTCCAGGAAATATGACAAGGGAAATAATTTTTGTAAGTAGCAGTTTTTATTTGCATACGGCAATTTACACAAGCTTTTGTTCTATCTGCTACTTAAGCAGACACAACAGTGCTAAGCACTGTTTTTCTCCAAGAGACCTGAGGAAAAGTACTGTGATACCCAAAAACTGCATGGCTATCTCAGCTGTGCAGTTGGTCCAATAAAAAATATCACTCACAAATATTTTTTTTTCCTAGAACTTACAATATGTTGTACAATATATGAAAATACTCTAATGTACCATGTGCTACATAAAACTGGAGAGAAAAATGTTACTTGCCTTAACTATGTTTAAAATATTTCATTCTTCTATTAATTTTACTGTGACATCACTGATGTGTTATTCTTTAAAAACAAAATGTATATACAGTATATACATTATGTATGTTGTAATCAATAAACATTTATGGAATATTTTAGTGCTGTCCTCTAGTGTTCCAGATTACAAATAACAGAAGAAGCTACAAAATTATACTCATTTTCCAGACTCCCAAGTAAGATGTTTTCTCTATATGAATGTTTTCATCACAGTTAAACATATAAATGATGTTATAGTCAGGATTAACAGAAATTTTAAAAAACAAGGCTTCTATACTATTATCTGCATGGCTTTGAGGTATCTGGCTACCTGTCTGACCTGTTTTATCTGGAAGCAAAGACCACTAATTGCTACTTTCCTCATCTGATATGTTTTGTCTCTTTTCTTTTCCTTTTTTCTTGTTTTTCCTCCATCTCATTTTCTCATGTTGCTTCTCAGATTAGCTCTCTAGAGCACTATCCAATAAAAATCAGAAGTGTATCGACTGCTGATAACCACTTGCTTCTTAATTATGACCTAACATCAGGGACAAAGGACATATATATGCATTTTAAAAGTACTAACTACTTAACGTGAATTGTTTTTTGTTCCCAGGTCCGAATTTCTTGTACCTTGCAGTGATACCTGAATTTTCCCATTTGTTGCTACCAGAAAGAAAAAAAAAAAGTTTGTAACCCTGAAGTCCTACCAGTAACAGCTGCTAAAAAATATTGGACTGGGATTGAGGGATCTCATAAGGTGGTCTTCTGTTAAACTTTCATTTAATCTGAAATTATTTTTTTGAAACTCATTCCTCCCCTTTCGCCAAGCATAATATTCTTTTGTTTCTCAGCCTGGCTTTAAATTCTAAAGTAGAAAAGGTCAGTGAGCCTAATTCTGCTGTCTTTCCAGGACTGCACAGTAGTATCAGTGAAAATCAGATCAGAATAAAGTCCAATATTCATTCATCATGGACCAAACATCCACTATAACAAAGATAGAAAGCATGCAGGAACTAGGATTAAAGAAACCCAAGATTCAGGCAACCTATGAACACCTTAAAGTTAAACTGTCAATTCACTTAAAAAAAGACTTTAAAACATGGAGTTTCAAACTGAACCAAAAATTGCAAATCGAGACCAAGTGGAGCAACACAGCCATGTGGACTAGGGCCACAGTAAGTAATCTTCCTACATAGTTACAGTCTAAGTAAATGGACAGGTAGTCATGGAAGTTTTCTAATCTTCACCTGCCCTTGTGATGTCAGTCAATATTAAAGAGAACTGAAGGGCATCCAGATAAAAGCTTGCGAGGTATCTAACAGTCACAGAGTCAGAAGGGAAAAATGACAAAATCAAATAATATATTTTCTGGCATATTGTGGGGGAGGACTCCCTGGCTGTTTATAAACATATTTGCCTTTGAACAAGGCCCAAATATAAAGTTGTGTGTAATAGATCTGCATGAAGAGTACCACATGAAAATATGTGGAGTACCGCATGCCAAAAAACAAGCATTATCAGTTAGAGTGCCCCCTCAACCCAACAGACACTTGCCTGTTGGGTTGGGGGAGGGTGGGAAAAAAAAAGCAAAAACAAGCCTGCCTTCATCAGCCCTCCTGGCCAGAAAGAGGTGGAGGGAGCACTGGTCAGGACCACACTTCTCCCCAGCCCTGCCCTGCCCCCACTTCCCAGATCTAGGACCATCAGCAGGGAGCCAGTGAAGGGAACCGCAGCAGCTATGGGGCTGCTATTCCTGGCCTGAGCTGGAGGGGGGCCAGAGGGTGGAACAGAGCCCCTCACCTCTCAGACCCCACCAGCTACCCTGGTTGGGGATTGGGAGAAACTGGGCTGGGCCCCCAAGTCAAGGGGACTCTATTCCACCCCTCCTCCCCCTCCAGTTGAGGCCAGGCTTGCCCAGCAGCTGCTGCTGCTGTCACTCTCAAGAGGCCCAGCCAGAGCTGTGGGGAATGGGATGGAATGGGGTCTCAACACTTTGGGGGCCTAGCTCACCTCCACCAATACCCCAGCCGGTGAGGGGCCACAAGGCAAGGGGCTTCCACCCTCTCGACCTCTCCAGCTCACACCAAACACAGCAGCCCCACAGCTGCCATTGCTCCCTTCACTCCCTCCCTGCTGACAGCCCTGGAGGTGGGGCCCCACCACTTCGTGAAAAAATTAATGTTTGATGGAACACACATTCCTGAAGGTGCTCTAAAGCAGAGTCCCTGTATCGGTTACTTGACTAGATGAGGGTTAATTTTTCATGCAATTGCCCATTTTAGAAGTGCTCTACAGCTATGCATGTGTGTTAGGTCATGGCTATAGGGCACTTTCAGGGGCCATATCACATCTCACTTCTGTCTGTGCCCTAAGTTACTGAACTAAAGAGACTGAGTAAGAATTGTGGAAATTTGACAGTAACTCTGATTAGATAGGATTATTTGTGGCAGTGCAGATATTGCATTACAAGAAAAGCTATGGTGTGAAGAAGACTTGTTCCTAGAAAAGACTATTCAACTCTACAGGGCAGCAGAAACTGTGAAAACCCAGACCGCAGAGCTGAATGCACCAAATGGAGCCATCCATGCAGTAGGCATGAAAGAAATGCCATCTCACAGAATGGAATTTTCTGGTGGTAAGAATCCACCTTACCGGGTAGAATTTCCTATTAGCATGGAGAATGCTGAGAGAGAGAGAGCAAACAAGCAGACATGTAGCAAGTGTAGAAGACAATATGACCCCAAATGCACTGCATTTGGAAAGTTCTGTTTTAACTGTAACAAGAGGAACACGAAAACCTCAAGCATATACAGGTAAGAACATATCAGAAGAATTTTCTACAGATATGATAAAATCAAGCAAAAATCAATGAGAGGGACTGGGTTTTCTCAGTGATAGTGCACCATGACCAAAAGTGCAAGTTGGCTGGATCCCAGTACACAGACGCAAGTCCATTAAGACTTGGAAGAAAGCTTCCTACCAAAAACAAATTGGAACTGGGTCTGATACTTCATTGGTCCAGGAGGAAAGTGACAACTCCTGAAAGACTTGTTAAAAGCACTGAAGAAAAGGCAGAATAGGAAAGTGAGTGGTAAAGACTCACTTCAGAGTGATGTGATAGTAACCTCTCTTCATAAATGTGCATTGATGGATTTAGGGTTAATTGATTTTTGCTGTTGTTGTTAACAGGGAAAGTGTTGTGATAAAATGTATAATTTAGAGACACTCCCTAATTTAGAAAAGTTGGTAATTAGGAATGGTCCCTCAGATAGGTACTAGCTGATAAAGAGGGACAAAGGGTCTGCAGATGTTGCCTAAAGCTCTATAATTATAGCTTGTTGTTTAGTTCTTCTCATCCATTGCATGCCTGTATTATTGAACCCAATGATCACTACAAAGGCTGCTAGGTCTAAGTCAGGGGTGTTAAACATATGATCTGTGGGCCAGATACAGAACCATTTAATCTGGCCTACTGGTAGTCTGATGGACTACTACAAATTGTGGGGCATGGCCTCCCACAGAACTTGGGGTCCCTTGATCTTGATGAACATAGCCATCAGCTGCAACCCCCCTACTCTGCACTGCTGCCTGAATGCAGTCCACCACCACTGCATGCCTCCAGACTTGTGCTGTTGCCTGGATGCAGACTGCACCACCAAATTCATCCTGCTCTGCCCTGCAGCCCAGCCAAAGCCCTGTGTTGCTGCATGCCCCATGTCCCATAACACAACCAGCCCCTGGTTCCACTTGCTACCTACAGAGTGTAGTATTGCAGTAACTATAATTGCTTTGATTGCTTATATTGTTATTTTTCTTTTTATATAATGAAATACTTAACCATTAAGATAAACTAAATCTTTATATGATTTACTTTTTATAATATTTTGATCAGTCATTATTAGTGTTCTGGAATTAACCACCTATTTTAAATTTCCTATTGCTTTAGCATAAATATATTTGACCTATTGGTCTCATGATTTTAGATATATTTGACCTATTAGTCTCATGATTTTAGAATGTAAATTTAGTATAAGAAAAATACTTACGCAAGGTTTGTGGTATGTCTGGTGTATGTGGAAAGAGGTAACAAAAGAGTGAATGATGTATGTGTGTGACAACGTAAAGGAAGACAGTCCTCTTGCAGCAGGTGAAAATAGCCTTCTGTGGTTTAACAGTTAAAGGCTGCAGCGACGTTGAGTCAGTAGTTAAGGATTACCAAATACTAGATCATGCTTCACCCTGACGGCTAAAGACTGCAAGCAACCACCCCCCCGAAGGTTGCAGACCACAAAGCCAGAAGATCATGTCCTACCAATCCCAGCCTGCCAACAGGACAAGGAGGATGACCTTCGCGTCTGACTCAGTGGAATCCATAGGCTTGTATGAACAGCTATCACTATAAAGAATGAACACAAAGACAAGGCTTTGGGTCTTTTCCACATCCAAGAAGGAGTTTTGGGCACATCCAACAAGATTTGACTCCATCTCTCATGGTCAGTCTAGCCAGCCACCAGACTGACCTGAGCAACTTTAGAACTTGGTAACACCTTAACCTTTGTAGGAACCATCTAACTATCTGTGTGTGTGCTTGTCTCTTTTGTATGAATGAATGAATGAGTTATATGAATCAATGAATGAATGAACGTACATCATATGTATGTTAATGAGTGAAGCAGACAACCTTACTGTTTTTTATTCTTTTCATGTTGCGTGTTTTATGTCTTATGTTCCACTAAATGCGGCGTTGTGCCTTATCCCCTGATACGATTCCTTCTTGTTTTTAATTCACACTTTACGCCCTGTACACACAACAAGAGTTCCATGCTGCTACACACTCCCAACTCCACAAAGATACCTGGTCAGAGCACCACACTTCTGCCATCTGGTTCAGGACCCACAATGCTGCCCAAGCATGACCCCACTGCAGTTGCTGTTAGTTTTATTTTTTAAGTGATGATTTTTAATAATAAGTATAGCTTTTGTTGATTTTTTAATACACACACACACACAGAACTGAGGGGTAAAGAAGATCAGAGGATATATGAAAGCACGTGGTAGTGAGCTGGAGAAGACAGGGTATAAAGGTGAAAAACAGTTGGCATAGCTACATGAGATGTTTACTGCCAAGTAAATTAATTAGCTCCACAGTAAACATTGCTCATCTACGCATGCACTCCTATTAGGCTCGCATAAACTAATTAACTCCAATACAAGTTAACAGAAGTACTATCCTGCTGCAGAGTTTTTCATTCTGCAGCAGCATGTGTAGATACTGCCCCAGCTGGTTGGGGCATGAAAGTGCTTCAGTCAGGGGGCTGCCTGCAAGCCCTACACTGGAGCACCTTCATGCCTCAGCCAGCCCCTTGAAACACGTTGAGCCCAGGGGCAGCAGCCCCAGGCTGGCAGGTTGACTCCCAGAGCTCCCTGCCAGCCCAGGCTGCTCCGACCCAATTCAACATGCTGAGGTCCCACACGCACATACAAAGGGTGAGCCCAGGAGCAATAATTCTGAAGTTATTGCTTAACATTAATTGCATGTGTAGATGTGCCCAGAATCTCTTATCCAAGGATAATAATGTATTTTGCAAAGGTTGATGATTTAACCCCTATTTTATAGGTGAAGAAATCAAAACACATAAAAGTTACATGACTTGCCTCCAGTAACAAAGCAGGCCAGTGGCAGAAAAAGGAAGAAAGACAAACACCATAACAGTTCTACTCCTGATTAAGTCAAACATACAGCCTGTACAGAGCTCCATAATCTGGCCTAGGTGCTGTCCTGTTGGCCGACATGCTACGCCAGCTGACTTCATACCCCATGCCGGGTCCCAGTGTGCACTGCTCATGGCATGCACTGTGGGGCTGGATCTCAGGCTATGCTGCCCACAGTGCTTGCTCAGGCCAGCATCCCAGACTGATCTAGATAGGTGTCATATGCACTGGATCAGGCATGTAGGTGATGGTGGAGGAGGGGCTAATTTGGCCCATGGACATGGGTGACTGGTTAGGGGAGGCACTTCCCCTGCCAACAGAGAGTCAGCGACCGGTGCGTGGGTTCCCGCACAGCCGATTCTGTTGAGCCGCACCTGGCAGCGGCGCGCCGCTGGCACTTCCAGATCAGTGGGGTTGGTCACAGGGGGACCGCTGCTCCCCGTGCACTCCCCAGCTGGCACTCTCAGGGGGGCACCAGCTCTCTTGCCTGCCCCCCCCTGCATGGGAATGCTGCTTTCAGGGGGGCACCGTGCTCTCAGGGCATGCACGTGCACCCCCTACATGTCACCACTGCCCATGGATGAGCCCCGCAGCATCCATCTGGTATATAGGGCAAGATGAGTTTGACACTTCTGCATTGAATTAATACATTAAAAATAAAATAAAATACACAAACAAGAAAACCATTGGGTAACCTGACCACAAAGGCATTTTGGCCAACATTTGGAGTTTCCCTTACAAGAACAAGGAGCATGCTTTCTCTTTCCAGTTCATCTTTTAGAAATATTTTTAGGAAACAAAACAAAAAGATTGTGTGCATGTAAAGGAGAGAAGAGAAATAAATATATCTGAAGTCCAATATAAATAGTTTTTAAATGTAGGTGATCATCAAGGAACATACAGGAGGGACATACAGGATGATGTACACAGGGAAATAAATAAGATTTTTTTCTGCAGACATGAAAAAAAAGAAACCCTATCACACACACACAAAGCAGGAAAGGAAGTCCTTATCTATTTGAAGCTGTGACCATAGCAACCAAGTCTTGGTAACAGACAAAAGTGGAGTATTTCACATTCTTGGGCAGCTTTGGACCATCAGAAGTGACTGGCTGGGAACTGTTACTATATCTTATTTTTCTTCTGGATCAAGCACTACAAATTGGGTCTCCTGGTGCATATCTGAGGGTTCTGTTCTTTCTGAATGATGCATTTTTACAGGGGTGAGGCCATGCGCATTATCATACCTCAGGATGAATTAATTTTGGATATCATATGACCTGTCCTTTCATCAGGCTACACTGGTATTTGTTTGCTATTACATCTCAAGTACTAAAAGGCATTCTCAGTATTATATTCTCAGTATTTTGATACTTACCTGGCAGGGGAAACACCATGTATCTGGGTCTAAGAAGGCAGCTTTCCTTAAGCCTCTTGGGAATAACTGTTCTTCTGGTGTAGTTTAGTACCCGCCAAGGTGTTGAGGCTCAATGCCCATTTTATGGAAATGGGAGGCTCCTCCCTAGCTTGCTCCTGCGGCCATATGGCTGAGGGCAGGCAAAACTTGGGGGCATCCGAACCCCAAGCCCCCGGGCTTCGGCCTGCATGTAGGATGCCTACCAAAAGACTTGGAAAATATCTGAAGCCCCTGGTGGGGATGGAGGATCTTTGCCAGTTGTAGAGCCACTTATGATTCTGAACTAACTCATGGATTTGGACTTGATTTGGCCGATTTGGTTTGGAACATGAAAAATGTCTTTAATTTTTTTTTTAATTATTTTGTGGTGATTTGGTAACTTAGTTGAACCTTAAATGTAATAACTGTGATGCAGGTGGAAGAAAATTGTTCTCAGATGTAATTTTAATTAAAGCACCTGAGCACACAGTTTCTACCTTTCTCCAAATAATGCTATTTTTAAAGAAATTCTTGCTCCTTTCCTGAGGCTTCCATTTAATGGAGCAAGAATTTCTTAACTGTACAGTATATTTAAAAGATATCCATCATATGCATATAAGTATTTTCTCTTAGTGGGTGGCCATGTTCCTAAGTAGAGACTTGCTGGCAGGAAGAATTACACCATGGGTAAAATACAGTAGTATCATGTATGGTGGCACTAAACTATACATGGTAGAAAGAATTACTCTGTCCCAGACTACACTTCAGTTTGGATTTTCTATTGTGGGTGAGATTCCTTCAAAATAGTTGAGAGAGTCAGGCCAGCAAAGCCCCACTTACAACACCTTGATTCTCTCCCTGCATTTACCCCAACCTCAGCTCTGGTAGATACCAGTTAGCTACAGACCCAATAGACTATCAGCAAAGATAGCTATAATACAATAAAATCTGTTCATGCCTTCTCCTGTCTCCCAAAGCATAAGTGGAAGAACTAGTTTAATTGGTAGCACTGGCAGCCCTAGACCTCAGCAGAGCAGATAAGGACAGCTTCTGCTCCCATTGCACCACACAGAGGACAAAAAAGGAGTGGAACAAGGAAAAATCTTCCTTCTAAATATTCTATTGGCCAGGGTAGGGATTGTCTCTGATCTA
This sequence comes from Alligator sinensis, assembly GCF_000455745.1. Lineage (NCBI taxonomy): Eukaryota > Metazoa > Chordata > Crocodylia > Alligatoridae > Alligator > Alligator sinensis. The sequence goes on from NW_005841888.1 coordinate 2,416,347, forward strand.
TGACTGAGGGATATTAGCAGACCTCAGTCTCAACTGCAACCTTTAAACATCATTATAATATACTGACTGACTAGAGTCTCTCTCTAAGGAGGTTCCTTATCTATCTTCCTTCCAACATGCAGGTAAAGTCCAGTTATGGTCCACAATTACATCTGAAATTCACTTTGAAGGGCTGACGCTACATTTAGATATACTGTGATATTATTTTCATATTGTACTGTTTTATATTATAAATAATAATATATAATATACAGTGCAGAAAACTATTCTTCTTGGGAGCCAAAGCTTCCTTGAGTTAGATAAAATGTGAGAGTTTTCTTCCAATACCTGGGGTGTTGGGCTTTTACTACTATACTTTTAGTACTGTACCTCACTAAACAGTTATTGAACTATTTGGTCACTACCAAATTTATATAGCTAGATAACCATATAAACTATTCACTGCAAGTGAAGGACTGACCCAAAGTTTGCAACCATAAAATATAATATACCTTGAAAGAAGCATAAAATTGGTCAATTTTAACAAAATGGTTGCTATGAGTTAGAACAGGTATAGTCTCATTTGTGAGCTATCTTGAGTTGCTCATATTTTCAAGGTATGCTAGTCACTCTAATACAACTTCATTTTTTTATTCTAGAAATGTTTTCAAGAAACAGTAAAAATATGCAGAAGAGCTTCAGTGAGTTGTCAGCTTTCAATTTGTCTGTATTTGTTCTTTTGCATTATATATCACTTTTGCGTTTGACTTTCTGTGAAGAACTGCTTTCTTAGAGAATGATGGTCCATCACAGAAGAATGAAATTGTTTTTAATCACATTTTCCCCTCTCAGAACGGTGGCATTCTGGACCCAAAAAGTTATCTTGTATTTGTTCAATAATGCAAAGCTGTGTTAACTCCCATCCTGCAGATTTTCCCTTCTCTACAAAGAGGCACTGCTCTTAAGGCAGACACTATTACCAAGCATGACAAAAATCAAGACCTCAACCCATATGGTTTCTGACCTGACTATTAATGTTGAAAGTCAAACCACAACCTAAGAACAGAACAGCTAAATCACTAGAGCCTTTTTTCAAATATGAAAAACTCCCAGAAGGGGAGATGAGTCTTTCAGCCCTCAGTTAACTCCACCTAGTGATTCAACAGGATATTTAATATTTGACTCACAGCCTTTTAAGATGTTAATTCTTTGGTTGGTATCCTACAAAACATGATACATTTCCTGTGATGTGACTGCAGCAGCAATATCTTTAAGATACTGAGAATGAGATTTGTGATTGAATAGAGGCAAATAAAGTGTGTGAATGTGAGTGTGAGAATGCAGACATCATCCTTATACAAACAAGCAGATACACAGACAAACGTTAAGTGTGGCAGTCAATGTTATAGCAAAGCATGACCCTTAATATATATATTTAAAAAAATCAATAAAATAGGTAAATAGTTTTGTTACTATGCTGCACAATCCTTAAATGAAAGCTATAGAAAGACACATATACATTAGTGTGTTTCTGTATGGAACACAATGTGAGCAAATAAAAGACTGATTGCTTTTATTTTTGAATAACAGGGGTACCTGAACTAAATGACAGGGATGAAGAGATTCTACCTGTCAAACTATATAATTGTATTTAGCATATTTGCCATACATTCTTCTATCTGACAAGATACAGAAAGACCTTCCGTTAGAAGAATCTATTAGAAAACCTTATACAAAACTTAAGCATAATTTCCCCTAAAAATACAGAATATCCAAATTTGAAGCTTACATCTTTTATTAAAGATTTTTGTATAATAACCAGAGTTCATTACGCTCACTGGATAGCCATTTCAATCAAGTAATGTCTATCATGAAACTCAGCCACTTGGCACTTTTGAAGATTTATCATTTATCATCAGTTACAGATGAAGTTCATTGCCTTGCTCACATGAACTGCATAGAGATCGACCTGGTGCCCCCTTCCTAACAAAACCATTTCACAGTTACTGCATCTTACTCCAGCAAATATATAAATGACTTGGGTTTCTGGCCAGGGGCACGGGACCCTGGAGGTATCAAACTTAGCTAACTAGAAAAAAAAAATCTTTAAAAATGAACTTTGCACATACTACAAGAAACACATATAGGTGATTTTTGTTTTTGAATTTGTTCTGTTGCAGCCTGTAAAAATAATATTTTTATACATATGCTTCATAAAAAAGCTACCCAATACATTAAGGAAGCAACAACTAAGCTTTGCATCAGCCCAGCTCTTTACGTTACACAAAATGCATTTAAAAAAGGCAGTGACCACTCTGACCTTGACCCTAGCTACACCATAGCCTTCAGCATATAAAAAGCAACTGCAGGATTTATCAGCTAGGCCATACTCACCCACTCAAATCTAATTCTGACCGATGACCTGAAGAGAAACAGAAAAAGAAGAAGATGGAGAGACAGGGAGAGAGAAAAGGAAAACGGGGGGAAAAACAGACAACAAGAGAGACTGTAAATCACTAGAATTTGCAAGGACAAAGGGTCAGTGATTGAATTATGACTGCCTTCTACTATTACCTAGGCATAGACAGACAATAAATTAGTAAATGAATTTACCTTGATACACTTCTTAGAGTCTCATTAACACATCTCAAATTATTTCCTCACTGGCACTGGATGATATCTTATGCTTGGTTTGAAGGATTTTAATGGCTAACTTCTCTCTAAAACTAGCTATATTGTCAGTCATATTAAATGGGAGGTGCCATATGAAAGTATCATAACTGCTTTTATTTATCAGAGGATTGTTCTATTCATTACAGTATTAGTTTTTCAAAATGTTTCAGAAACCCACTATAAGTTCTTTGGTTGAAAAAAACTGATTTTCAAATTTTCCCAAAATGTCCTTCATTTACTTCCAGATGTCTTCCTAAGCAATAAACTTAATTCAAAGAAATTATGTACATATTTTTATACTAAAGGCATACAATCCCCTCACTGTGATTTGTTTGGCCTCAAGAAAGCACCAGGCAAAATTCAGTCCTTCCTCCTCTCTGTTGATTTATCCCGAAATGGATTCCTGGATTTGTAATTGGCTCATACTCCCCATTGTGTAGAAAGGATATGTTGCTACCAAAGGCAGGAAGTGCATTCCCACAACTTGGCAGCACAGATCCTACTGTCTACCACTCATCCACCCAATACCAAATTTTAACTTACAGTAAAACTTCTGTGTTAAAGATCTTGAAGCATCTGGTAGCTCAACAATATGTTGCAGTAGTCAGGCCTATGGTAAACAACACCGATAATGACCTAAGTGTTGGGCAAACAGTAAATAGGAGGTGAGAGGGCCAGATTTTGTTGATTTTACTTCCTTTATTCCCCCTTTGATTTTGAGATTTGAATCACACAGACCTGAATTTCCATCCATCCAAAAGGGGTTCTAATATTGCAGATTTTGTTATTTCATTTTCATGAAAAGTTAAAATATCAACATTTTTCACAGAATGGAAATTTATAAAACATTTCAACTCAGAAATGTCAAAATGCTTTGTTTTAGTTTCCATTTAAAATAACATATGTTGACATTCCCAAATCCAGTTTATTAACACAACAGAATACAAAAATAAAAAAATTGAAAAGATGTGTCAGTCAAGTATTATCATACTAATTACTCAAAAAACAAGACTAGCCTGATGTAATAACCTTATTAAACACAGTATATAACTGACTCTAGACAGACTAGGATCATAGGATTTAGTCTGAAAGATCTATAAAGAATTGGGCCCTTGTAAAGAGCCCTTCCAATCTCTGCTTGATCATAAAAGCTGTGTTGTGACCTGCTACAATTTGCCTAATGACTCTAGCCCAGTGGTGCTCAGTCTCAAGCCCACAGCCCAGATCCCACCCATGGAGCTATGTCAATCCCACCTGTGGGGATCCCCAGGGGTCCAGAAATTTGACAGTGGGGTAATAGTGGCAAAAGCTATTGCCACTCCCTTGCTGCCAAATTTCCAGACCTATGGTGAGGCTTGTAGGGTGGATAATGTGTCCCCATGTGCTAGATCAGGATAGCATGTGGCCAGATTCAGGCACGTGGGATTGCATGAGGCCTGGCTCTGGATCTGGGGTGTGGTCTGGGTTGTGTGCTGGATTGCACCCACAGACAGACCCTGTGAAGGATCCAGTCTGCAGACTGACCCTGTAACACTCATTTGGCCTGCGGTGCAAGAAAGTTGGGTACCACTGTTCTTGCTGTGTGTTCATGTCTGGGCTAAACCTCTGAACTGTACCAGTATCCAAACTACATTTTCATCAGAAAGCTTTGATCACATGGTGACAAAGAGTTTTTAAATTCCTAGAACTATGCTACCCAGGAATGGAATTTAAGGTGCCATGCATTGTTCTGATTATTTTGCAAAATAATTATGCTGGATGAAACAGTACCATAGGAAGTACATTTCCAGGAAATCAATACAATCCAGGAAAGGGCATTCTCTTATTCCACTAGAAAGGTTTCACTGCAAGCTCCATGTTTCTGATTATAGAAGGGACTTCTGATTATAATCAGAAGGCATGACTCTGATTATACACTATGTCATTCGTGTCCAGATCAGCCAGTCCGCATGCCAGATCTGGAGCATGGGAAATGTCATCTGTGTCACAGAGCACTGAGGTGCCCTGTTCCTAAGGAGGAGAAACTGCTAGGGAAGGGACCCTAGCAGTGAGTGAATAAGGAGCCCAGCTGGTGGTTGCCAGGGCAACTGGAGGCATCAAATGACACACCCCTGCCAGCGGTCAGCTGGCTGTAAGGGGCAGGGCCTGGCTCTTATAAAGCCCAGGAGCTGAGGCCAAGGAGTCCCCTGCCAGCAGCCAGAGAGGCAGGGGCTCCTAAGCCAGGATGCGAGAAGAAGCCTGACCGCAGGTACAGCTTAAGCTGAGTAAAGGGTGGTAGCTCTAAGATGTCTGAGCAACATGGTTTTAGCCAGGTGGCTTTAAGTTATGTTACAGCCTAGGGGCTTGTGTTTGGCTTTGTTGTTGTTACACCAGTGGTTTGAGTGAGGCTATAAGGGGATGGAGGAGGCCTCATAGGGAACCCACAGCAGCGTGGGGACCCCAGCACCAGTGAGGGCGTGGCGTGGCGCTGCTGTGCCACGCCTCACTGTGCCCACCAGTGAGGGCATGGCACAGCAGCAGGAGGGGGCGCTATTGAGAAGCCCCAGTGCAGGCATGGCGAGCCCCTGAGGAAGGACATAGCAGTGCGGTGAGCCCCGGAGAAGGGGGGTAGCAGTGCGGTGAGCCCGAGAGACGGGCGGCTTTACCGAGAAGGCCCAGTGTGGGCACAGAGAGCCCCAGGAGAGGGGCAGCATTCCTGAGAAGGCCCCAGAGAAGAGGGCAGCACTTAAGGCCCGAGGAGAGGGCAGCAGTACTGAGGAGCCCCAGAGAAGGGGGCAGTATTATCAAAAGAGGCAGCATTGTGGAAAAGGCCCTGGAGAGAAGGGCGGCGTTATTGCGAAGGCCCCAGAGAGAGGGAGGCGCTGCAGAGGATCCCTGAGAGACAGCAGCGCTACGGAGAGGCCCCAGAGAGGGCGAGTGTATATTTGACAGACCAACGTCTATTCCAGCTGCGAGGCTTGGGGCGTGGTATAAGGGGTGGTTGGAGCCACGCATAGTCCCTTAGGCTAAGGTGTCCCTCAAGCACCCATCATAGAGTGAGAACCCATAAGGGACCCGGGAAACCACGGGGTCTGAACCAACACCAAGAAGTGACCAAGAAGGTGTAAGGCAGCCTCCCAAACTTATCTAAACATCAGACGTGGCAGGCAAGAATTAGAGGGTGCCCTTGGGCTGACTTGGCACGGAGAAAGGGGCCTTAAGGAGATCACGGCTCTCCTGTAGGACCCCGCCCGTGACAATCTGGCTACCGGAGCTGGAATTTGGTGGCATCAGTGTTAACTGCTGTGGCTCCTGGAGCTACAGCATTTACACAGCTCCTTCCACCACTGAATTTCCAGTCCTGCAGGCCAGCTGATACAGCTCTGTGCTCCAAACCCAGTCTGTGGGGCTCCCTAAGGGATCTAAAAATTTGGTGGCAGGACAAATGAAGGTTGTTTTAATTGCTTTGGAGCCATGCCTGACAACATGACTGCTGCCTGGATCCAGCCCAGGGGATCTTGGTCACCCATGCACTAGGCTGTCCCAGTAAGGAAATATAATGTATTTTTCAGTAACGAGCTATAAACTTTATTTTAATTTTAATTTAACTTAATAGTTCTTCAATCCTTAGTTATGAGGATTTTAAGTGGCAAGACAAATAGGAAGATTCCCTAGTCCCACAGATGTATATACATCTGCAACCACATATGCTTCTAGTATATAAGCTGAGAAGAAAAACTTTTATTGGTACTGTCTGTTAAAATAGTGTAACCCAACCGCCCCAAAATTATCTTTAATACTATGTTTGAAAATGTTCCAACCTGCTTGATTGCCAATATGATCAAAAGTTTCATCTACATTGGCAAAGTGCATGGAGAGTAATTTCATTTGCTCCATAGTGAAGATGTTTCTGAAATAGAAAAGCTTTTGTATTATGGTTTATATTATCAAAAGTAGCACTAACATTTGCAGGAAATTAATTTTAAAAAATTCAGTACTCATTTTTCTTTTGGTTTCTATATAAATAATGCTTCACATTTTATGATGAATGATTATATATATTTATCATAGGAAAGGAACTGGTACTTATGTTTCGTCTTAAGGTTTCCCAGTACTTCTCATTAAAAACCTCTGCTTTCAACTTATTTTTGTATTTTAACTGCTTGAAATGAAGTTTTCCATGGTACATGTTTACCTCCAGCTACGGATTTTTTGGAATATTTCAGCAAAAATGGCTAAGCTATGCGTAGAAAGAAATAAGATTAAAGGGAAAATATATTAATTTTTTAAACAACAACAAACAAATTAAGATAACTATTTCAATAATACAAAGTCTGCCTCCATGATTTGGAGAAGGGAATTTAAACAAAACTGAAGCCAAGTCTTAGCATTCCTCTACTGTCAGCAAACATCTGCAAAACCCACTTGTAATGGCAGCATCTCATCCACCTTGGCTGGCTAGTCTACATGTAGAATGGCAGTCCACTGCTCCCGTCAATTACTCTGTTAGCTGGCACAGAAGAGATTTATGCTATCTATATAAAAGATTTTAATCCCAATGTTGACACATAAGAGAGTTAGTACAATTCCACAATAGACATTTTATTCAGTTTGGGTCAGACAGTGGGGGTGAAGGATTAGCCAGGCAGTGACAAACTGAGCCTGACTTTATCTACTTATCTCTTCACACCTTGCCAGCACCCTTCAAAGGATCTGGTGGCACCCTAGGGTATCGTGGCACTTTGACTGAGAATCACTGGTTTAGAACAAGACATTAATATAAGGAATGGAATTACATGCTGAAGATTTTGGATAAAACTAAACAAAATACTACATAGCTGTTTATTCAGAATGTATTGTCCATTCTGTGCCCTAAATCAATGAAAAGACCTGTCACAAGTAGTGTCATAATCCAAAGGTGAATTCATTTGTACAGAAAGGCCAACTCAATTCTGGCATTTCCCAGTACCTTTTCAGAAATTGGCTTTATAAAAATAAGGTTCACTTAATAATTTTTTCTGTGCAATAATATCCCAATATTAAAACTCTTTTCTGTGTTTTGCTCTTTTCTGGGATCTCTTTCAAAACTAGTCAGTGTTATATGGAAAAATATGATTATTCCCCTTAATTATTGATTTTTTTTTTAATTCCTTTAATTATTCTGTGTGTAATTAGCACTACATTACTTTAACACATGAATCAAAGATAAAGAGCCATAAACAAAGATAAGGACAATCAATTTGTATAGCAACCAATATAAAGTATTTGTCTCTATATTAAGCATATTAAAATATTTAATATTAATATCATTTTATGTACTGCAAACATTTTCTGATGATGCACATTTGGTGGAGTCAACATAAAATGAACACTCCCATCAAATGATGCGTAGATTATGTAGCATGATCCCCATGATCATGGCAGGTCCTAAACAAACACACACTAGGCTAGTATGTGCTTCCTAATGTAGCAAGCATACACTAGGCTTAACAATGACAAGTGAAAAAAGGTACTACACACCTTTGAAGCTGGGAATTGGCTTGAAAAGTTTTAATGGTGTGGAGCCAGAATCTTACCGGACTTTCAGCACATGGAGTATTTGTTGCATTACAGTGATGTCTACCAGATAAAGCCTTGCATATTATTAATAGCAAGGAATGAAACAACTAGAATTTGATTGTTTTCAAAATTCTAGTCAGTCTTTTTAAAATTATGATAGTCTATTTTTTAAATCTTATAATGAGTATATTGGTGCTAGCAACATTGAATAATAGATTATTCATTCTTTAGGCATGATGAACTTCTTTAATGTTAAATTCATGCTATCTTCTATTAACTGGAACAGAACACTCAATTTATGTATGACAAAAATACAAAGAAATATCACTAAAGTCCACACCATACACACAGATAGAAGTTTGCCTCTGTAAACATGTTACCATATGCTTTTCATAGCAAGAAATAATTGTAAATTGCTTTCATTACTGCAGTTCTTATCAGACTGATATTTACCTATTTTTTTAAAAAAAGCAAAGATACCAACTGCTCAGGAAATAATAAAAACAATATAGATAACCAATCCAATTTCCTTGTTAAAGTGGATTTTAAGTGGCAAAAATATTTTAAATGCAGAATATATTTGTTTTGTACTATTAGAATGAAACTTGTTATCGATTTTCATATTTGTTTTAGAGCACAGGGAGATTTGGAACGTATCCTGTGCACATACCACACAGAAAAGAATATCCCAAGTATTTTTTGAAAATCTTTCAATCCACATTAAAACAAAGATAGGAATGGGTTGAAAAAAATACAAGCATATAAAAAGAACAAATTCAAAAAAGGTATCCTATTTGATAAAGCATCTGTAGTTTTACTAGACAGAATAATTTGGATGTATAAATTTTAAATGATCATAAACATTTATGATCAATTTGTCCACAATATGTGAAATTATAACCTTCAAACTTAATAGATCAGTATCAACTCAACAGTGCATAATTCCCCGTGTTATTTTGCACAGGTTTTTTTCAAAATGCAGAAGCCGGCAATTCATTTATGTACCTTTTTAATAAAAATACTTAACATATTCTCTAAACAAAAGACTAAAATCTCCTATGTTCCTACTATTTATGGCTCAACAGGCAGCTAAAAGCGTATAAAAATACTAAAGTGTTTTTAATAAAGGCAACCCAGGCACACTTCCATCTATCCCATAAAACAGTCACTGGAACCTAGAAAGCAGAGGTTGCAATCCACAGTTATAGGGGAACACTAGTCAACCAACCTGAATACTGGGTTAAATGTTGAAACAAGATATTCATCAGTTTGACTAACTCTTCCTTCAACAATTTAACGTATGAATTAGACAGAGAAATGATGGAGAATGACTGAACATTCCTGCCCATGGAATATCCTTCCAAAATGATAAAGCCTCTAAGCCACTAATTTAGTCTTCTGGTATGAATACGAACAGTGGATGATGAGATTTCCACATTTTTCTCTCTCTATTCTCACCAACACTTGCAGTTTAAATATGCATAGTCACCCTTTATCCCCTTAAGACTGGGGATGGTTTTGCTCTAAGATAACGAGGAAGAAGTGGTGATGTGGAGATTTATGCTATGCTGCGGGAGCTTTGCTAAGGGAAAAAGATGCTCTGGTGCCACAATGAGTGAAAGTGATCTACCAGCCACAGTACAGAATGAATATTCATAGCACTATTTTGTGTAAAACAAAGAAATACTTTGATGGAATGAATTAAGAGCCAGAAATCATCAAAGTGGGAAAAATGATAGATATTTCAAAACTGGGAACAGAGCTACTGATGGTAAAAAGAACTCAAAACTTAACAAAAAAAAATTACAAAGGAAGTGTGTACTTTGAATGCTGACTGAAGAACCACCTGCTAAGATGCAGAATTAGGAATTCCAGTGTCATTCCCTTTACCAGTTAGCCAAAATCTTTTTAATGCTGTGCATTATTTTTTGGCCACCATTGAGAACAGCACTACTACAAAATACATATCAGAAAAAACGGGGCGGATTTAAATGATCAGTAGGGCTGTGGGAAGCTCCAGTCACTGATTTGATTTGGCGAAGATTCGTTCCAAGTCAGTGGCCGAATCTCTGAATCTGAATAGAATCAAGAGACCCTTTAATCTCTCCAAATTGAATCAGAACCCTCCAAATAGATTCAGAGATATTCAGAAAGATTCGGAGATTTGGACATAGACACAACTTTAAATGCTTTTTCTACATACCTCAAGGTACCAGGCGGCTCATGAATGCTGACATGGTGGGGCAGATAGAGCGTCCCACAGGAACACAGGGGGGTCCTCAGCGCACTCAGCAGCTCTTCTTGTCCACCAGGAAGTGGGCAGTGGGGGGATCCCCACGCCCTCCTGGCTCGGAAACTGGTGAGTCCTGGGTCTGGGGGGGCTCCCAGAGTCCCCCCATGGTCGATTGCTGAGCCAGAGGGATGCAGGGGGCCCCCCCTGCACACTCGGCGGCAGACCTGGAAGTGGACTGGAAGTAATTTCGGTCTACTTCTGGGTTCACCACCAAGCACATGGGGGGCCTCCCCGTGCTCCTGTGGGGCACTCCATCCAACCCACCATCACAGAGTTCACGAGCCATGCCTGGTACCTCGAGGTATATAGAAAAAACATTTAAAGCTGTGTTAATGGCCGAATCATTGACTCTCTGAATCAGCATTGAATCTTCAGATTCGAATTGGAACAGTGATCTGAATCAATGAATCAAATCACTGCTCCCGATTTCAGCTGAATCCGAATCTGAATTAAATACGGCCCATTTCGCATACCCCTAATGATCAGATATGCTGCTATAATTGAAAGAAGCTACCTTTTCAATTTCTTCTCACAAATGGAAAAGAACAATGATAAAAATGAACCACAATTGACCTCACTTGAATTAAACCAGGAATGAGTTTGTCCCACTAAGTTTGTAAGAAAGAAGGAGATTCTTTACTGTGAACTCGTGGGTAATGTAAGTGAGCATATGCCATTTGCCACTTCAAAAACTGATATTTTAGGGGTCTCATTCTGATACCTAGGTTTTCCAAACTCCACCATCACCATATACCTAACTCAGTGATTCTTGAAAAGGGTACCAGGGCCAGATCCTTTGGCCAGGTACCTCAAGGTGTGAGAAGATAATCAGATAAGCTAAGTAGATAAATGCAAGCTCAGGTTCCTTCCTGCCTGAACAATCCCCCACCCCCACTACCCAGCCCCTCTGCAAGGAGGTAAGCACTGCAATATATAAATCAGTTTTTGAAATTGGGTGCCACTCAATTCACAAAAGTGATGCAGGTGTGCGTTGAGTCCAGAAAGGTTGAGAACCACTGAGCTATGTCCAAGGCACTACCTCTAACAATTTGAAATTTATTATCAAAAGATGGCTCCACTGTTCTATCTCTTCTATCAGACTGCATTTGGTTACCTGTATTCTCAAACATAAGGCCAAGGGGAAAACACACACATACATTCTCTCACTCACATAGATGTTTATTTCACCTCACTTGTATCTACCTGATCAAGCTGCACATTTAAATGATGGAATTAAAGATACTTAATTAGTAATGGATTTTTAAAATATGCATGAAAACTTTAATGAAAAGTTAAAGAATTCAAAAGTGGAATAAAAAAATCCTTTACAAATGCTTTTGCAAAATAGGTTTGCACTAACCTGTGCCCTAGAAAATGGTTGGGTGAGCCATAGTCATGAATAATGAAAGATTCTTTGTCCATATAGTGGGCCCTCCCCTTGGTTATTTTGATATTTTTGGAGTTGAATCAGTAAAACATGGCATGTCTACACAAGAAATTTGTTGTGCAATGTCTAATTAACTGCACAGTAAAATGTCTTAGCATCTACACGTGTACACCTCTCACGGCACAAGAAACTAATAAACTGTGCAGTAGAGTTTTTTTGTATACAGTAGTGCACATGTAGACACTGCCCCAGCTGGCTGAGACACAGGGTACTTCAGTGTGGGACTAGCCGGCAGGCAGCCCCTGTGCCCGAGCCAGCCATGGCAGCATCTACACGTGTTGCTGCACACAAAAAAAAATGTGGATCAAAAACTCTAGAATTTATTTGTGCATGTTAAATCACATGTGTAGACATGCCCACTGAGAGAAGAATCTGTTCAGTGGACTGGATCCCAATCTCACATGAAGTGGATTAAATTCAGCGTCTCCATGAAAGTCAATGGAATTACTGTAGTAAAATGGATTTACATCAGTAAATCACTACACAATTCTTAGCTTATAGCAGTATTCATGGAAATGCCTTGGCCCACATCCTGAAATTATAACAACTGGCAACTTTCCCAGTTTCCAATTAACTCTAATATAAAAATAATGTACAGTTGCTTTTTTTTTATACTGCAAACAGTGCTATATGAGTTTGACATAAAAACTAGATCCACTGCATGAATTTCACTTAATCTAAAAGATAACATATTAGTCATGTAGCTGACTGAGCAGTAAAACGAAATACAAAAGAAATACGTTATTTCTTTTTTCTATAAAATAGCCTTCTACTTCAGCGGTTGTCAGTCTCCTTCAGTGAACCAGAGGCCCAGCATTTAACCTGCACTCCTGTTTAATACAATGGGGTGAAATGGCCTAAGCACACACACTACAGGTACTATATAATTGAGTCTGCTCACCTATTAACAAATACATTAGTTAAAACTCATAATTAGGGTCTTTGTTTCCACAGAGACCTCTTAATTTTTGTCTGCATTACTGTATTCATCTTTCACATAAATCTATAAGAGGACACACATGATGCCTCTATCTGCCTGACTGGCACTAACGTATCTATGTAGTTCTTGATCTAGGTCAGGCCAATTTCAAGGATCAGTGCCACGACCTCCCATGTTCTGGTGTAGCAGAGGTATAATTTACATTAACCAACTAAAGTATACCCTAGTAGATGTTTCCTAGGTACTCTCTACTATCTGGCAACTATTTCAATTAGAGATATAGAACATAAACCAGGGGGAAAAAAAACAAAAGCTCTCAGACCTACCCATTAGTGGAACAAATAATTGCCTCTCCTGTTAAGTTGCAGTTATTCCTCAAGGCTGGAAGTTTTAGCGGGAATCCAACTTCTTTAAAGTATCAACAAAACGACAGAAACAGTTGATTTAAAATCATCAATATTTAAAAAAAAATCCTGCCTCCTGAATTCTATCTGAATCCATAACACATGTCTATAATTATATCCTATTTACCTCCTATATAGCTCAAAAACAGATCAGAAAATATGTTCTTCCACAGCACCACGACTAAGGGGATAAAACTCTGCTGTAAAGTTTCCAAGACTCTCTGGCCAAAGACAAGCATTCATTTGTACTGATAAGAATTTCAAAAAAATTCTGATTTACTTGTAGAAAAATAGCCCATAAACTGGAGCATACATGTGTTCCAGCCACATGGCTTGAGAGCTACATAGGTGACCTCTCCAGCCAGGGGTCACTAAGGGGCTGCTCCCTAGACCACCTCTGCCCTTAGGGGAGCCATTAATGGACAGCCTGTCCTCTCCTCCTGTTTGGAAAGGGGAAAGGCTGTCAATAGGCAGCCCCCTGGGTTTTAAATCTCCTTGTGTGCAGCCCATCTGGGCTGCATACAGGGTGATTTAAAGGCAGAGATGTAGGGAA
>NW_005841888.1:2430204-2459977 GCF_000455745.1 Alligator sinensis
AGGACAGCCTCCCTGACTTTGGCACTTAAATTGTTGCATATGCTTTAAGATCCCTGTCCATGCCACTTAGCTGGGCAGTGGGGGAAGCAATTAAGCCTGGGGCTGGAAGTTTTCCACCACAAAAGAACACCTTCCCCTCATGTAATCAGATGACTGGCAGGGCTGTGTAGGAACAGGGAGTGTATTCTCCCTGGGCTGGAACCCTTCCAAGGATCCCAGAAGGCTCCAACCCCACGCATACCCCAAGCAGGGGTAATTCTCCCATGGCTTCAGGAGGGTTCCTACTGTAGGCAAATTCTCTCCCACCCCTTCCTGTCCCACCAATCAGCGCTTCCTTGACAGTTTGCCCCTGGAACCTGATCTCCCTCCCTCCCTTTGGAGTTGTGGGGAGGGAAAACAAAGGTCTGTGGGAAACTGGGTGTCCTCAACACCTGAGAGTATATAGCCATTTAAGTTAGTGTAGAAGAGGAGAGATCTTCCTGGCTGGAAGATGTAGGAAGAGCCATTTTTCTTCCACATGAAAGCCCTTGAACAATTATAGGGGTGTAGGTTGTAGCTCTGTTTGGCCCAGCCTATATCTTTCCATCAGAAATTCAACAAGCATCACTCCTCCACCAGACTATCCATGGAATACTCTAACACCAACATTTCCTTTTTAGGCACGATGGTCACTATCCAGAACAGTAAAATACAGACCACCATATACAAGAAACCCATGGACCAACATACAGATCTGAACAAAATCAGCAATCACCTTAAACCAAGAAAGCTGTAATATCAGAGGGCTTGGCTGTATACCACCAAATTTGGACTGAGAACACCTGTGATTGTCACCTCACAAGTCTCAAAAGGGCCTTCACTCAACAAGGACACTCCTCCAGAGAGACAGATCACACTTTTTTAAGAGCCACCCAGATACCACGTGAAGAGTTCCTGCAGTACAGAAGAAACCCCTCCATGAATCGCACACCACTGATTATAACATATCACTCCTCCCTAGAACCAATACAAAAAATCCTCAAACAACTGCAACCCATACTAGGAGGAGACCCGATCGTTAAAGAGCTCTTCCCAGAACCAACCATCCTAGCCTTCAAACAAGCACCAAACCTCGTCAACCTCATCACCAGAAGCAAACTTCCTATGGCCCAAAATACACCAAATGGATCCAGACCATGCCATGACAAGAAATGTAAAACCTGCCAACACATCTCCACCACCCCCACTATTACTACACCCCACAACAGAGCCATCAGCATTCCCGGATCTTACAGCTGCACCTCCAGAAATATAATATACCTCATCCAATGCACCAAATGCCCTGATGGAAAATATGTAGGAGAAACCAAACGACAACTGCACACGATAATAAATGTACAACAAATATCTATCAAAGACAAAAATACCAATTACCTGTGGATGCACACTTCTCACAAGAAAAATCACTCTCTCTCCAATCTCTCAGATCTAATCCTCAAAGGGAATTTACAAAACACCTTTCACAGACGAGCCTACAAACTTCACTTCATCGGTGTACTGGGTACAAAAAATCATGGACTAAATATAGATATTGGATTTATGATACTTTATAACCTGTCTAACATCTGACTCCCCAGGTGAGCCCTCCACTTTTTACCAGCTATATTCATTCCTTCCTCCTGTCTATCATTCACCGACTACAACTACATTCATTCTCCTTCCCCCTACCCCGGCTATGTGTCTCTTACCTACTGACCACCTCAATTTACATTTTAACTGACTGGCTTTCTTACATACATACGGGCCTCTGGCTGTTTTACTACTCCATCCAGGAAGAGCACAGACCATATGCAGACACTTCCTCTGCCTGATTAAGTGTAAATTGTACCCAAAAACTTGCAAAGAAGAATTTTTCCAACTATTTGAGTTGATCTAATAAAAGATATTGGATTTACCCAAAGAACCCTGTCTGCCTTGAACAGTTGTACACTCTTTTTGGGCCAGGAGAAAGGCTTTATTATAATTCAATCTACTCCTTATAGAGGTAAAGGCCTCTCAAACTCCCTTTACCCAGGTAATAGGAGGGAACAATTTTTGTATTACTGATTGAGCAAACTTGTGTGTCTGGCTTCTGCTCAGAACTGTAAAGAGGAGAGAGTACATCTCTCCATATACCAGTGGTTCTCAACATTTTTAGATTCAAGGGAGCACTTAGAAAATGCCTTTTCTGAGCTTTCACTCTTTTTGACTATAGAAAAATACTAGAGCAATTCTTCTGTTGCAAAGAACTCTAAAAGACCACAACAGATGAGAAGGTTTCTGACGTTATGGATACCTATTTGAAAACTCTGCTTTTTTTGCAAATCATGCTTATATGTCTGCACACCTAATAGTGCTAATATTGCACAATAGCCTTAAAAGAATCTAACAGTATACCTGGGTGCCATGGCAACCTGATAGAGAATGAATGCCATATACATATAGCAGATGAGTAGGTTTTGTACCCTAATTTCCATAAATCTAAGCCTTATATGGCTTATACTTTGCTGAACTCCTCAGTATACCTCTTAAGAGGTGCACAGATATTGGGCACTTGGATATGCACTGGTATATATTTCACCCTAAGTGCATGGAATTTCCATTTACTTTGCTGGGGGCTTCATGCACTGAGCATTTGTGACAGAAAGCTCAAATGTCTCATTTCTTTAAATGACAGTGAATTATTCACAACTTAATTACTTTGCCCCTAAAGTTTGAAACACCTATGAACCGTCAGCACTATTTCTACTTAAGTTTAAATGTTCAATCAAAAAGCAATAACATTACTGAGAGCTGCAAAAGTAATGTAACTTCATAAATCTAGGAACTAACTTCTTGTACCAAATTTTATTAAATGTGGGGCACAGCAATGATAAATTAAATCTTCAGTTTTCATCAAAATATTCTCTTTGTTCACAGAAATCCAAAATAAAAGTAAGCACTAAAATGTTACCTTAAAGACATAAAAGGAAATTAAGATGAAAGAAAAAGGCTTCCCCGTGGTCCCCTTAACTGTGTCAGGGTACAATAAATCACATGGGAAAAACTGTGCTCCAGTATAGTTCCTGCGCCTGTTTTGTAGTCATTTGAGCTACATGGAGTATGAGACATGACAAAAAATAGACCTGAGTTCAAAGACAATTTGGTGTCCCACTTTTCCTTGGCACCAATAGCCAATATTAGCTCTTTCAACTTCAACTTTGACTTTTCTCACATTTATGATTTAAATTATGCTCTGCCTATGTCCTTCACATAATTCTTCTAGATTAATTTCCTCTTTAATTTTCCTCTTAATTTTATATTTAAGTGATCCATTGATATGTCATAGGGTCTGAGTTTCCTCGAAGTCCAATATCTTATCAATAGGCCCATTAAGATCTAGCCAAATTGAAAGAGTTTCAGTCTTAATTCACATTCACAGTATACACTGTAAGAGCTCCCGCAGAATTGGTATAGCATATCCTATAAACATGTTTTAACAGTACCATAGATTGCATATTATGGAATCAAAGTAGAAAATGCGTAATAAAATGCATCTGGAAAATAATTACTATGCATGCACAATATCAACTTTTTAGAATCTTAGCAATTCAGCTGTTTTATTTTTTAAATAAGCAATGTTGTGAAAACTCATGTGTAATGTATGACTCAGAGAATTACATCGAACCACACAGGAAACAATTTTGTTTTATCAATTACATGATTTATTTGGTCATTTTTATTTTAGAATAGGTTTCATAGTCTTTGGTTAAAGATCTTATATGCCAAGTTTCATCTCAAAAAATAAATTTCTGTGGTCTAGAACTAAAATCCTCAAAAGCAAGATTCTTTAGGAAACACTGACAAACCTTTAACTATAAAGTCCTTCAGAGGTGACATTATACTTTAAGATTAGTCAGCGTTTTCTAGAATAACACATCCATAAGTTTTATATCACTTTATGCTTAAGAAATGTAGTCTACTTCTAACAATATGTTTTCAAAGATGCAACAGGTGGCAAATTTCTCTCATACATTTCTTGCTTGCTCCAGATTCCCACTGATTTCAAGAGGAGTTTTAAGAATATGAACAACAAAAAGGTTGTTGCATTTCTTCCAACATGTAATCTTTTAAAATGTGAGCATTGCTACTGCATACTGCACAATGCTAGATAGCTATTCTTACTTTCCTGTAATTATTAAATTAAGTTAGTATAGTATTTTGCCTGCCACCTTTGGTAAATTTTGTAATGACAGCCACTGTACAAGTAGATGTACAGCTGCCTGCAGATGTTAAAAAAATGGAGCTTTAAACTCAACACATTCCTGCACCATGCTCAGCACATGCCCAGAAGAGACAGCACCTTAGCTGCACCCGGCTCACCTGACATCTGTTTAGATGAGGCACTTTAGTGGGACTTTTTTGGTGTTTTTATCTAATAGCTTCAGCCCCATTGACGTGCCCAATCTATACAGTGGTTCTCAACATTTTTAGATTCAAGGGAGCACTTGGAAAATGCCTCCTCTGAGCTTTCACTCTTTTTTGACTAAAGAAAAATACTAGAGCAATTCTTCTGACTGCAGTGCTGGGTCAAAGTAATGCGCTGCTTCTTCTGGTATAGCATGGATTTTTTTCTTCTTGTTTTTTTAAATATCTACAAGCAGCCACATGTGGAAAAAAAACTCAGCCCTGGTTTCATCATTATATTTAACCTCTTTTCAAAGTAATGAGTATGTAACTTATTTTTATGAAAAATGAATATTTTCATGCCACATCATTTCAGTCTTTGATTTAGTGTTACAGAGTTTACCATTTTTTTAAGTGAAAGAATTACAAATGCTTGGGGTTCACAGAGATCCCAAGAGCCAGAAACTCTGAGCTGTGAACAGTTTTGCCTACAATCTAACACTGAGAAAATGTAATTGGACTGTTGTGCTAAACAATGAATATGAATGATGGTGCTATCTAAGCTAGAAATACCATAGCAAGGAAAGGGAAATGGGAGGATTAAAAAGGCAAAGGAAAGAGGAGGATTAAAAAGTGAAGAGAACAGGGTATATATGCTTATATGCATATAGCTAATATACTTAAAAGTTCATTCAGTTTTTAAAGATTAAATGTAAGCACTCTGGAATCAGTAAAATAGGGAACACATCTACACCTAAAGTCTCTAGAACTAGAAAGGAACTGTTTGCATAGTCTACATATGCTTTTAAAAAAAGATATTAGCTTAATATGTTGCTATCTTTTTCGTCTCATAAGATGGCAAAATCAGTTAGGAAGGTAAAAGCACTGCAGTAGTGGAAAACTTCCAACAGCTAACCAAAATAAGCAAGTGTTGAGCAGCCCAATCAAGGAAGGGCACGAGGGTACAATGAGCACTGAATCAAGTATGAGGTCACTAGGAAAAATGCAGAAAAAACAAAGTGCCAATAAGGAGCCAGAGAAGAAGGATAACAACCATTTAGGTACACACTACAACACTCTTCCCACTACCCTGAGTCGAAATGATTGAGGAGTAGGGGGGAATCATAGAAAATTAGGGTTGAAAGGGACCTCAAGGGGTCATCTAATCCAGCCCCCTGCTCAAAGCGGGACTATCCCCAACTACAGCATCCCAGCCAAGGCTTTGGATACCTAGGTCTTAAAAAACCTAGTGCAGAGAACTAGTGCAGTAAGTGTGCCTGCCTATCTTAAGAAAACCCAGAGAAATTTGTCCTGCCATGCAAATTGCTTATAGAGCGCACAAAATGTACAAGAAAAAGAGTGAATCTTACAGATCACAGTTATTTATCAGGGAAAGAAGTGAGGAAAATGTAAGCAAAGCCAAATATAAGTATAAAAGGCACTTTTGAAAATATTTTCCATAAATCACTTAGGGTGCCTATTAGGGCTGTGTGAAGCTTCGGTCCCCGATTCGATTCAGAGGAGATTTGGCCTGATTCGGTGGCTGAATCTCTGATTTGAATCAAATCAAAGGACCCTTTAATCTCTCTGAATCGAATTGGAAGCTTCCGAATCGATTCAGAGACATTCAGAAAGATTCAGCGATTCAGACATAGACACAGCTTTAAATGTTTTTTCTACGTACCTCCAGATAGCAGGCAGCATGTGAACACGGCGATGCTGGGGCACACGGGGTGTCCAACAGAAGCGCAGGGGGCTCCCCAGCACACTCGGCAGCAGACCCGGAAGTGGACCAGAAGCACTTCCAGTCCACTTCCACCACCGCCAAGCATGTGGAGGGTCTCCCCTGCACTCCTGTGGGGCGCTCCATGCGCCTCAGCATCGCAGCGTTCACAAGCCACGCTGGTACATCTAGGCATCAAATCTTCAGATTTGGCTGAATCAAATCAGGGACAGTGATTCGAATTAGTGAATTGAATCATTGTCCCTGATTTGGGCCGAACCTGAATCTGAAATTAATAGGGCCCGCTTCATACAGCCCTAGTGCCTATGCACATGCTCCAATGCATTCTGATTAGAACGCATTGGAGCAGCCTTGATTAATCAAATGAGCCTTAGTTAAAACACCCCCGTGGCCATTTTGAAACATGAGATGCTGAATACACTAGATGCTGTGGTGTTTTAATTAGAGTGGCTCTCAAGAGCCACTGTAATTAAAATGCCCCCTCCCCCACCTCCCAGCACATATATGGGCTTCCTTAGACTCCTAGTTAGGTTTTATAATTTTCACCCCACATCTTTTTCAACTGTGGTAGTACTAAACTGAAATTGTAAGCAAAAAGAGTTTTAAGTTTTATACTCGCATTGAGCAACGTAATGGAACAGGAAAAAAAAAAAGTAGAGTGCACACAATTTCACTCCTGAGGCCAATGCTGCTCTTCAAGAGTAATTCTCTATCCTTCTCTTTTTAAACAAAGGTGTTTAGATGATTTTTTCCATAAAAAAAAACCCAAACCAAACTAAAACAAGAACATATCAAGATAAAATACTGTGCAAAACTAGGATATCAGTGTTCAGCAAAGTCACAGTAAAATTATGGTTTTCAACAGATTTTAAAAGCTATAAAAATAAATATATTTTTATATAAAAATTTACTAGAAGACAAAAAATAAGTGCCATATGACTTGACAGTTCCTATACTAATTATGCAACTGGATTAAATAGCTTACTAAAACCTGTGTAGTGTAATTTATGCAGTCTCCTTTTTTGCCAAGTACTTCATTGAATATTGGTATTTTGCACATTAGAACAGGGGACGTTGTCTAAAATAGACCCTTATTCAGCGTAATCATTGACCTACCTGCAGTTGTTTTAGACCAAACTATTTTTATACAGACTGTGATTTAAGTTTTGCACAGTACATTTTTAACACTGCATCATATTAATAATCCATGGATTTCATGGTTCCTAAACTCATTGTGTACATTTTTCCAAAATATGTTGCTCTCAATTACATGGATATATTTTATATTATAATGTTGAAACACTAAAACTTTTCATAGTTTTAGGCCTGTTAAAGTTCAAAACAACTACATTTTCTATCCTTGTGAATCAGCACTAGAGAATCACCTGGGAATTTACAATTTAAGCTGAAATACTCAGCTTTAGTTTTCCTGACTACACATTTGTGAGCTTTGCAATTAATTATCTTCCATTATTACTGATCATCAATTAACTCAAAAGATTGCTGAGATTGTGAGTGTGCTGAAGAAGGCAGAATTTAATGATATAATTTGAGATTGGCAGGACAGTAAATTTCTCTCTTGTTAATAATTAAAGTAGATAACTTATGTTTTTATTTATAGCTTCCAGAAATATCCGGCTCATTTCTCTGCACTGCAATGTCAGCTAATCATCTGCTTGTCAAGGATCTGACTTAAGCTATTGTATTTTATTATTGACAATCCTTGTATCATATGGAGACTTTAATTCTTGCTCATTTATACCAAAAATAAAGTTTCTAACTAATACATTTATTTTTGTTTTACTTCCTCTGCCACGATTCCTTATAAATCTGCATATGTGAAACCAGATATTATAGAGCAAAACAAACTAATTAGTGAGGACTGAACAAAAAAATATATATATATTACCTGTTTCAATTTCCCAAATATAAACTGAATCATCTTCACATCCAACAACTAGCAGATTTTCAACAGGGTGAAATTTTATCATCTTCACAGGAAACAGATGTTTCCTAGCATGTAAGAGACACATTCTCTCCTGAAGGTGCAGAAGTGCTACTGAATGATCACTGCACACAGAGCACACAATCCTGTGATCTTTCAACTGCAAAAATATTAAAAACTTCTATTAACAACAAAAACAACTATATGTAGGTTGTCACACAGATGCACCAGAAACTCTCTGTTCCAAATGCTAGACAAGCAAATAAAAAAATAAGTCCAATAACAGACACAGTTTAGAAAGTGGCATTATAGCTTACATCCCTCCCCTGTCCCACAAAAAAACTGAACACATTAGCTACAAGTCTAATCACCAAAAGATGCAGTTCAATGTATGTATACTGCAGCCTCTAAAAATTGCATTCACTCACCATACATGATCTATTAAAGCACCTATATAATAAATAAAAGATTTTTCCCCTTGAATATAAAAGAAATGAAGAATTACCTTAACTCAAAGCTATTCATTTTATATGAATCAAATACTCAAAAGCCAAAGGCAGCATATCTCCAGTAACAATGTGTAACTCTTTGTTGTAACTTAAATTTATATTATATGGGTCTGATCCTACAAACTTTATTCCCACAAGTAATCCTTAGTGACAAAAGGAGAAATTCACCCTGTAATAAAACTCACTTCTGTTCAGAGGACCAGTTTATATTTAAACTCTATTCAGCCCCTGGAAATCAGGTATGAGATCTTTAAGAGCATTAAGAAATAGTGTTGCAACTCTGATTTACAAATGGTGCAATGGGCCTTTATGAGGTCTTACAGACTACTTAATGTTAAAGCATAACTGTTCTTTAGATGAAAGGGAAACAAAATCCTGATTCCTCCAACTGCAATAGGATGAGGGTATTCCTAAAGACTTTCCATGTAAGTACAGCTCCATACAGCAAACCTATATTCTAAAATTCCACAAGGAGAAAAAAAATTGCAAAGTTACTACAGTTGATCACTGATTCAGAAGAATGCAACCATTTTTAAAACATCTAGTTAGGGTCAGGATGCACATGGGTCAAATCCAGACCAAGAAGCCATGGCATCCAGCCTGTGGGGCTCCCCACAGACTGGAAATTTTGGTGGCAGGGGAGCAGTGACAATTAATACTGCTACCCCTCCACACTGCCAAATTCCCAAGCCCCACATGGCAGATTGGAGCAAAGCCACACCCCCTCCCCAAACACAATGAGACTGGTGGCAGGCCACACCCCCTTCTCCACATGGGCCTGGTCTGGCTCCCCTCGCCCCCTGCAGCTGGACTCAGGCCTAGTCACTCCCCCTCTGCCCCACACACCTGGATCAGGGGTGGGCCATACCCTCTGTGCCCCCCATACATAGCCATGCCACCTTCCCTCCCTGATGGAGCTGGGCTGCCCCCCATCCACATGGCCAGCTGGGGCCCTGTCCCAGGTGCTGGATGGAAAACACCAACCAGATCCAGCCCACCATGCAAGAAGCCTGAGCACCACTGAGTTAGGTCATTAGAAAGCCCAATAGAAATTTGCTGGCTATCAACACACATTTATTGATAAACAACAGTTTCTGGTCCAATTTTCCCCTCAAGCCGTTTTAGACCACTAAAACCCTATTGACTACAATAGAGCCATCTTGGAATTATATTACTGTATACAATTAAGGGCCAATGTGCAATAGGCAATCCTGTTATTAAAACTTGGTTGTCTTAAAAATGCCATGACTGAAAAAATAGGTCTTGATTCTCCACTCCAGATGACTAGTTTTATGACTTCACGGGAACTGTAATCATGCAAAAATGACGTAACTTACATAGAATCTGGGTGCCAAGATAGAGTTCACATAAAAAGCTATTACACAGTTAGTAAGTGGAAATCAAGATAAAATAGTAAACTATAAAAAATGTGACAGTTATCAATAAAATGTCATTTCTTTCTAAACATCATTTACCTTATCTTTACTTACCTGATAACATTCTGGCGATAACAACAGGTTCATTACTGGACCAGCTTGCAGAGTAAATTGGTGCAAAATTTCTTCAGTAAATATGTCCCACCAAATTACACAAGAGTCCTGGCCTCCTGACACCAGCCAGCTTGGATCAAATCTGACTGATTTACTGTATGGATAAAGTAAACAAGTGACACTGCAGCTGTGGCCTTTAAGAATTTTGTGAGGCAAAGTATCTGAAATGAGAAATGTTAGATAAATTACTTAAAATTACTTAAAAAAAAATAAATAGTCTTTAGATTTATATGGTGCGTACTTAATATACTTACGTTTCAACAAAGAAATGTTTTCCAAAAGTCTTGCTTTGGCGGCATGTAAAGCAAGTGTTATGAAAATTTTCCCATCTTCACATCCACACACCAACTTATCAAGGTTGGGTATGTATACAGATGAAATGACTGCAGCACTCTCAGTTCCATCTTTAGATGCACAAAGATGATCAATAATGCCTTCTGACATAGATTGGTGTTTGTCAAAACTGTCCTGGAGAGTCCATGCTGCTGCTACTGGAATCTCTACCAAAAAAATCAAGAAAGTCATATTGAATTTCTGGGATTCAAAATTAAGAATAGGTCAGAGCAGTTATTGTGTTTTACTTAAATTTCCTATGAAATTTATAAAAATAAAACAAACAAGTTATACCTAACATCCATATTCCCTCTTCTTCCTCCCTTCCACCACAAGTCCTTAATCTATCCTACTATTTAGAACAGCAGCTACAGATTCTCCACACCAGTTAGATCACAAGGGACTTCTCCAGGGTCACCTCCAGCTGACAACCTTTTCCATGACACTGATGTGGGGTTGTTTATATAGTCAGTTCTGTGTAAGAATGGTCTTTCTGTTCTTCCCATCTTAGTGTGGAGAGCACTGTGCTAGTTATACACAGCCCAGGCAAATTCAATCTTCAACAGCTAGATAAGCTTTACTTTCCAGGCTAACAGATACATCTTCTTCATGATAACTAAGGTAGCAAAACCAGAAGTCTTTTCTGCCCAAGTGTAGTGGGGCTCGACCCGATGATCTGCAAGATCCCTTCTAGCCCCTAACATCTACAAAACTATAAAAACTGTAAAAATGGCACAAGGTATGTGAAATTCCTTAACCTTTTGGAGAACCATCAAGTGTTGACACTGGAACATCAGGGATGTGCCATATAGTGATTCTTCCAGATGCTTCACCAGCAAAAAGAATCTTATAAAAAGGTTCCTTTCTTTCATTCATGAAGCCCATAATGAAAGGAAAACTCTGTTCCAAAAACATAAGAAATTAGCCAACATTTTTGTAAGAAAATAATAGGTTAAGACAAAATGTTTTCTAACTGTAAAATAAAACTACAATATTTAGGGATCTGAAAATATTCTTATGTAGAAATAGAGCATCCCCTGGACCTTTAAACTGTACTCATTGCTGATGGTGCCACAAAAAGACAACATGATTGCTGGGTTCATTGCAGCACAGCTCTACTCTCTGGTCCCAACCTTGTCTTACCCCATGTACCAGATACGTTGGCAAATGAAGGGAGGACTATGCTGCTGCAAAGGGCATTCTCTGTTGAGTCTGGGGGGTTGGGTAATTGAGCTCCAGTTTGGAGTCAGCTGCATCTCTTCAGCCTGTCTCCCCTAGCCCTGTCCCCACTCCTTCCAGCTCTGATGCTGTCTTCAGGATGGGAGGAGGGGGAGTGGGGTGAGAAAGGAGGAGAGAGAGCTCAGTCTGGGGTTTGCCCAGACTTTGGTGGAGGGGAGGGGGATTGGAGTGTCCCCTTCCCTCCTGCCCTAAAGACAGCACCAGGCGTGGGGCTGGGTTGTATCAGCCCAGCCCTGCTCCCAGGCAGGCACTGACAGAAGTTAATGAAAGTGCTCCACTTTGGAGCACCTTCATCTGAACCCTCAGGGAATGAGGGTTAATTTGTCATGCAACTGGGCACTTTTAGAGTGCTCTGCTGCCATGCACTTCTGCCAGGGCACAGCTGTAAAGCACTTTCAGGGGGCCAATGAGATCTATAAATTCACCTGTATAGCACCCAATGAGATCTATAAATTCACCTGTACAGGGAGAATCCTAAAGCAGCTTCCTGCACGTCTCATGTAGCTAGCTTGGCAGAAAGGAGGCAGTTTCACTAGGAACTAGGTAAAAAAAATCCACTGAAGTAATAACCTCAATTGTCTTTGTACCAAAACTAACCAAATAAATGCACATTCACTATATATCACATGACATAAGATAATGAAAGTTGGGCACCATAGGTTGACATAGATACTTAATGTGCCTTTATTTTCTTTACCTGCAAGGAGTTACAGGTTATAATACTTATCGAAAGCAGACTTCTTACTGATATCTAACAGCATACCTCTACTTTTTTCAGTTTTATTAGCAATATTTCTTTTAAAATTCTGATAGAAACATAACTCAAGTACATATGCTCTGTTAACTGATGGCTGGGAGTCAATACACCTTTAGGCAAAGTTTCAAGGTAAGTATTAAAACACAGGGGATGCTATACTCTATGCTAGTAGTGCTCAAACTCTTTGCCGTGTGCCACTACGGGCTATGGAGCACTTGGGTGATGGATGATTACAGTATACAAATTTTCAGGTACTAAACTGCATAAAAATACCCCAGTTGACAATACAATAAGCACAAGATTTTCAGTGGCACAAAATATAGTTAGACAGATATCTAACTCCTTCTGGAAGTCATTAGAAATTGGGCACCCAGCTCCTATTTGTACCTTTGAGAATTTCTTTAAAAAAAAAAATTCTAACAGTACTTTTCCATGTTAGGAACTGTTGTATTTGCAACAAAGTTATTATGAGGCGAGCTCCACAGAAACCTAACATATTCTAATGCAGTTCCAATTGTGAAATGATTTAAGTTCATCTCTATGCTCTGCTCTAGGATTTGTATAAGATCAGGATATAGCCCCTTAAACAATGTTGTCACACCAAATTATATCATTGAAAATAAATAAATCAAGAAGAAAAATAAATGTACAAAACAGTTGAGTATGGGACCAGTGGCGGATACTTTTTTAAAATAATGCATTAATTTGTTGGAAAATGTATATCAGCTGCTCTATCATCACTGGAATACAATGATTTGCTAAGCCATGTGTTTTGGCTATTTCTCTTCATTGACAAAGTCTGACCTTTTCACATCTTTCAACAGTTATCCTATCTGATTTTAAACCAGAAGTATTTTGGGGGAAAACTAAACTGAATGGCTTTTGCTACTGCTCTTCAAATGAAAATTAAATCTGTCAGGCTTAGGAAGACAATGCAAAAGTGATTTCAAAAAACCTTTACCAAGGAACAAAAAAGGAGGTGAGTAATAAAAACTCACACAAGCCTGTATTTTGACAGTGCTTCTTCTGGCAAATACTGATGAAATATGCTTTTCTCACATATGCCTGAGTAATAGTGTGACGACCTGATTCTGCTGCTACTTAAATAAATGTTAAAAAATCAAAAGTTAATTTCCATGGCAGAGGCAAATGCTACATAAGTTTTAAAATCACCAAACAATTACTAAGTAAACCACCTCACTAATATATCTTAGCCTTGGTCTCAGTATTGCTATCCTTACTCGGGAAAAATCCCTGTTGATTTTTTTTTTTTTGCCAGAGTAAGGACCGTAGTAACTGATCCTTTATTTGTACCTTACAATCACTTATTTTCTGTTCTTTCAGCTAGTCATCTTCTTCTTATACACATCTCTTTGGTCGCACAAAGAGATGTTCAAGAGAAAAAAAGCATTCATTCAGATGCAGGCTTTCCAATAGCTGAGTTCATTTGAGCCTCCCTTTGTCCAGCTAGTATCCACTAAACTTGCAATTGGTGTGACAGGTCATCCAGACACAAGTTTACAACTGGCAGTATAAGGATACTTCATCCATCTGCTTCTTCAGCTTCATCTGTACAGTCTCTCCTAAACTTTAGAAATTACTGTTTAGACCTTAGTCCTATCTTATCCTTAGCAAGGAATTACATATGTCTCTAACTTTATATACTGTGACTACTGACAGAGGAAGGAATTAATCACATGCATGGGTCTTTGCAAGACCAGAATAAGACTGCTGGTATAATGCAATATGTTCAAAGACAGGATTACTCAGTTGGTGATGGAAGCATTCTGTAATGAAATAACAGAGTTTGGGTGCCCAAATGCTTGTGCACACAGGTAACATTTAAACATTTGTGTAAATCCACTGATTTCAAATAGGATTATTCAATACTTAAATGAGTAACTTTACTCTGATGCTTTTGCAGGGTTGAGTCCCTTGGACAGATGATCTCCTAAACAGCCTAGCCTTATCATTTTTATTAAAATTTTGAAAATTAAAAAAAAATGAAAAAAAAGTTTATCTGAATGATGAGCCTATCCATTGCATAATGTATTTTCTGAATTTCTTCCAAGTTGAAAATAAAAATTAAAATAAAGGCATCTTAATTATATGAATGCAACTGAGTTTGACTCAATGGCTTAAATATCCAATTTGGTAGACATTATTCTGGTAAATGGTAGCAAAACAGTAGGTTTTTAAGCTCATTGAAAAAAAATTGTGCATTACCTTATATTCTTTCACATCAGTGGAGCAGAGTAAATGAGGATAAACAGTTTCTTTGAGCACTTTTCCATCAGTAGGATATATGCTTTTTGAAAGTCCACTACATAATTAAAAACAAAATATATAGAGATATATATATATAGAAAGCTTAAGAAATTCATCTTTTTTTTAAAGCAAACAGTACCATCCAAAATTCTCAAGTTCAGTTAAAAGTCGTTGAGTAGTAATTACAAGTGACTTCTTTTTGAAATCACAGCACCAGCTGCCCAAGTTCTACATGGCTAATCTTATTCCTGTATCCCCTGCTGTGTCAAACAAAGAGTGGGGGCTGTCAAACCCAGGGTAAATCTTCTAGTGCCAAAGTGGTTTTGTTCTGGTTTTTGATCACTTGCGACATGCAGAGATTTTTATAATAAACCTCCCAAAGTTCATCTTATACCTGTACTTCTTGTGTGAATTTCCCATCTGAGCCCACCTGTTCAGCAGCTGGTAGATGTAACTGTGACCATCTTCTGTCCAGATGATAAGTCGGTAAGCAGCTAGTACTTCACCACCAGCAAAGCACTGGCCACGCTGGCTAAATTCAGTACAGAGTAGGGAAAAGTCACAATAATCATATACCTAAAGTAAAAAAAAATGATAAAAATAAATTAACACTAAATTAACACTATAGTGCGTTTCCTAATGACCCTTCCATTTTAAGGCAGAGATAGTTTTACTTCCTAAGCCCTTACTCAAAACCACTCAGTGAGTTGGATTTTACAGTGTTTATTCAGACTACCTCCAATAAAGTCAATGGTGATACACTAGTGTTAAATCATTGTAAGTCAGGGGAAGGCTTCCTGTTTCTAGGAAGGAGACACACCAAATTAAAAAAAAACAACATTAAAAGGTTTATGTTCTCTTAAGTGTTTTGAGAGGAGGCAAGGAATTTGTTGTTTTGTTTTTCTATTGTAGTTAATATTGGACAAAATTAATCCTGTCTGTAACTTTGTTCAGAAGTTTCTACTTCTGAAAAAGTAGTTCTGCTGGCACAATACATAACATCACACAGCTTCTTTATTCCATATTGTTATGTTCTCCCAAAATTCTACCATTTGCAGCACATGCAAATTTGCTGTTTTCTGCAGACAAAATTCTAGCACATAGATAAAAATGAAAGAACACACATAAAGCCACCCTTCTGCAAGAATACTCAGCAGGAGATGGCAACCCCATTTCCAGTTTTTATGGAAAAAAAAAATCACATGGCTTGCTTATTCCACAGGTCTCTGCACATGGAGTTGCAAAAGAATATGATAGGGTGTACCCAGAGCACCCTAGGATATTGTCTGCATATATAAACACAGTGACCATCCTGTCTGAGTATTGGTTGATATTCAGAGCCACCCTACATAATTTATTCCAACTTTGGGAAGGAATGGATTTCAGAAAGGGAACTTCTTTCAGCTGTTCATTCAGACTACAGGGCATATTGTGTTTGGTGTAAAGTGGTACGTATCTGAGAGTAAGCATTACTTGGACTTCCAAATAACTTATGAATATGCCCCATATTTCAAGCATGCTTTTCCCCTAGGAGGAAAGAAGTGCCAATGTCCTTTCTGCTTTTTAAGACTCATACATTCATTAAAAACAGAGTGAAAAAAGTCAAAGTAATTACCTTAATCAATACAACTGCCCCTCTAACAGAGAATGAGGTATCAAATACTTAAATATGCACCTCTATGGCAGTGTACATATCTGACCTCTTATAGAAAGTTCAGTAAAATGTAATAGAAAATGAGAACTTTTCTATTTTCTGGACCATCCTGTAGAATTTAGTAGAACATTAAGCCCTTACTATACAAGTTTTAAGAGTATAAAAACAAGCTTTAGCAAAGATCTTATTCCCTATTAAGTTTCTACAGGTTCTCAGATACATTTCGATAGTACCCTAACCAAAGCCTACTGAGGTCAATATAAAGATTTCCATTTACTTCAATGGGCTTTGGATCAGAGCCTTACTAAATACATAGGGTTTTTCTATAAGAAATAAGAGAACACAGCAGAAAACAGACAATCATTGTAAAAGATCACTTCATTGGAAGTGCAAGAACAACAACAAAAACAAAAACTCTGTTTAGAAATGATATAATGATGCCTCCATCTGTGATACATTTATTTTCTCTTATAGCTATGAACAAATGGGTTTGATTCACTGCCTAGGTTTTGCTGGCTTATATTAGCAAAATCTGGGCTACTGGCCTTATTGGAACAAAATTATCTGAATGAAGGGAGCTCACAGACTGATTTCTTTGCTCATATTTAGGCAGCATTTGTATATATTTGCTTCCCTGTAGACTGTAGCATAGAGAGGATTATGAGGCTCTCAACACTCTAACATTGTTGTATGTTGGAAATATTTTCCTGCCAAGCAACCAACTCTGTATCAAGTTAGTTTAAACTATTAAGGAACAAATAAATACTTTATCATCTCAGCTAGAGAATTAAGGTAACTGGTGAAGATACAAACCAAGCTGTTTTCTCTGATACACTAAATAATTAGTAAGCACTGTTTCATTTAAGGAAGAAAAATAGCTATTTACACAGAAGGAAAACCAATCATGTTCACTTTTCCAAAATGTACCAGACTGTTACCAATTTTCCATGGGAAGTATATAGTATTTGTGTAATGCTGTACCTTCCAACAGTATGAGAACACAACTAATAGGAGTCTTTCTGTGTATGTGCAAAATCGTACGGCTCGGCAGTTTGTGCAGTCCAAGGATTTGGATTCGTTTTCATACACACTTTGCCTCTCCTATATATGAAAGATAAAAATACCATGATCAGTCAAGTATGAGTATTCTGGATATTCAAGCTTTGTTTTCTTTAGGAGTGACACCAGCTATCAAAAATATTTTATAAGTAAACACTTTCAAATTGCAATGCAAAGTATTACACTAAACACTGTGTTGTAGGTAAGATTCAAGGACACTGTACAGTGGGTGGACATTTGCGGGGGAAAGAGAGAGGCTGACATGGAGGTGGCCATCATCACATCCTCAGTTAAAGGAGTGTCAATGGGGTGGACCAAGAGAGGTCTATGGGCAGCATCTGCCACTATGAGGACCATTGATCCATTTAAAGCCAAAAGAGCTATAGCAGCTAACAAGCTTACAGTACCAGATGCACAATAGTCAAGGGAGGATTTCTTTCCCCCGCACACATACTTATGACAAACCATGGCACAGGCATTTGAGCTGTATGCTGGATCAGCGATCTTAACCTAAACTAATACTTTACCATCACTTTCAGGGTTAATTTATATTCTTATCAATCTATTTTTGAATCCATCGATCATTTGCAAATATATATATATATTAGATCTTTTTTATGTTTTTGGTGTGAATAGCCAAGGCTTACCGTGAAATCTGCTTTACCCAAATGTTAGAACTGTGTTGGAATTATTTTTAATAATTATTGATCACATAAATGAAAACTAACATTTTCTGTTGTGAAAGAGACCACTACAAACCTCCACAACAAGGGCTACAATGGTCACACAATCCAAGCTGTTAAATTAAAAGCAAAAAATTATCAACATCACAGGCAGGGATGTCATGCCATCCTCTCACTCAGCCTTGAAGCTTCAGGAGGGAATTAAAATTAATGAGAATTCTGCTCTCTAAACACATGAAGCAGCTGGATTCTCACTAACTCCATACCCTCCCACCTCTAAAGAACAGCCCAGGCAGAAAAGTAAAGGGACAGCACAATGCCCACATATGCTTACATTACATCTATTTGTGACCAGTTGTTGCAGACTGACCTAGAATTTTAACAGCTCTTGTTTTCTAAGATTGGTCTTTTGTGAGACTTTGTAACAAAGAGAGATGCTTTACAATAGAAACAATGTGGCATTTTCTGAAGTGACATCACACTCAGCAGAAGCTCCTAAATGAACTGTTCCTATCAATTAATGAGTGTATATTTGAAGATGCTTCACTACTTGCTGAATAAGATTCTAATATATCTAAGGGTGCTCTAGGGAAGGATAGTGATAGTTTGACCGTTTGGCTAACCAAACAACAACTATCTGTCTTCTTAAAGTGTTTTGTAGACATGGGTAAACATTTACCTCCATTTTATAGCTGGTGAAACTGAGGCATCAAGAGGTGAAATGATTTACATTTTCTGTTAAATTTTCATCAGATAAAATATAAAAACAGTCATAAAAGTAGGGCATTTAATAGTGGATTCACCCTCCTTTACAAGTTAATGCTCTAATTGCTGGGCTACAGCATTATGCTCACACTTTTTCTCCTGTCCCATGAATCTTGGCTGTGTGGTGGCAGAGCTTCTACAAGAGAAGACAGTGCTCCCACCCCAGTCTGGACTCTGATGGTCAGTGCACTTTACCAAGGTGGGAAGTGTCCACCCCTCAGGCTGAGAAAGTACAAGTTTCCCTCGCTTTATATTGTGCGTGCGTTCCTGGAAAACAGCACGTCACTCGAATTCGCTTAAAGGGAACCCACTTTACAATGTAACAAATAGGGATACGTTCCAAGACCTCGACTGTACTGACCCCCAGACCCATTTCTGCCCTTTTACAAGACAATTTTGGTATTCAACAACAGCAGACAGTACACACAAGCACAGGGCACTGTCATAATGGGGATGGCAACTACAGAAACACGTGTCGCAGACAACGAGCGAGGAGTGCAGATCCACACAGGAGACTATATTTTGGTGCTTGTCACTCCCACAATGCATTGCACAAAGCAATCGACTGTGGGCTTCCACCACACTGATCATGTAAGAATGAATTTAACTCACATAATGAATTTCTGGCATAAAACGGGTCATCGCATAAGAGCAAATTCATACACACAGAACCTGCATAAAGCAAAGGAAACCTGTACTATAATTGAGGTGTCCCAATTAATGGGCAAGTGCCCTAAACACTATTACATAAGAGGACAGCACCACCAACTCCTCTTGAAGCTCTGTTTTAAAAGAATGGACTGGAGACAACTTAGGACCTGACTCCAGGAGAGGGTCCCAAGCCTTGAATTAGCATTTGGTATACACACTTAAAGCCTCGAATTAAGACCCTGAAAGGGGGAATTCAAACATACCCCTTCTTCAGGGTTTCCAAGAGCTAGTTTAGGACCATTTACAGAAGTTACAGTTTCCAAGTGATAAAACCCCTGAAAATGCTCTACAACCACGACATAACAAATGTTCATATCTTCAGAGTACTTTCAAAATGGCTGATTGTGCAAAAAATTAACCCTCGTTAAATGTAAATTAGTTGAAAGCAATCTAGAGCACAGTGCTTTAGGGAACTTCTGTACAGGTTCTCTGAAAGGGTTAATTGTGGGAGATTCTGCCCACATCCAATGCATTTGCATCCCATGCACCTTTCATAGTTTCACAGTTGGTAGGATCAGAAGGGACCTGGTAGATCATCAAGTCTGACCCCCTGCCATGGGCAGGAAAGAATGTTGGGGTCAAACGACCCCTGCTACGTAATTATCTAGCCTCCCTTTGAAGACCCCCAGGGTAGGAGTGAGCACCACTTCCCTTGGAAGTTGGTTCCAGATCCTAGCCGCCCTGACAGCGAAGTAGTGCTTCCTGATGTCTAGTCTGAATCTACTCTCAGTCAAATTGTGGCCATTATTCCTAGTTACTCCTGGTAGTGCTCAGGGGAACAGGGACTCTCCCGCTCCCCGCTGGTCCCCCCTGGCCAGTTTATAGATGGCCACCAGGTTCCCTCTCAGCCTTCTCTTGTGAAGGCTGAACAGGTTCAGGTCCCATAGCTTCTCCTTGTAGGGTCTGCCCTACTGCCCCCTGACCATGCGAGTGGCCCTCCTTTGGACCCTCTCAATGCCATCCACATCCCTCCTGAAGCGCGGTGCCCAGAACTGGACACAGTACTCCAACTGTGGCCTGACCAATGTTGCATAGAGGGGGAGGATCACCTCCTTGGACCTGCTCATGATGCATCTGTGGATGCATAACAAGGTGCAGTTAGCCTTACTGACCGTGTCCTCACATTGGTGGCCCATGTAAATCTTGGAATCAATAATGACTCCAAGATCCTTTTCTGCCTCTGTGCTGACAAGAAGGGAGTTCCCCAGCCTATAGGGATGCTGCTGGTTCTTCCTCCCTAGGTTCAGTACCTTGCACTTGTCAGTATTGAATCCCATCCTGTTCTCATCCACCCACACCTGTAACCTGTCCAGATCTAGTTTTAGCCTGTTCCTCCCTTCTAGTGTGCCCACCTCTCCCCACAACTTAGTGTCATCCACAAATTTGAACAAGGTACTTTTCACCCCCTCATCCAAGTCGCTGATGAAGATGTTAAACAGTGCAGGCCCGAGGACTGAGCCCTGGGGGACCCCACTGCCCACATCCCTCCAGGTCGAAAATGACCCGTCCACTACCACTCTTTGGGTGTGGCCCTCCAGCCAATTTGCAACCCATCTGACTGTGTAGGCATCAACACCACAGTCACTTAACTTTTTAATGAGAATGGGGTGAGAGACAGTGTTGAAAGCCTTCCTAAAGTCCAGAAAGACTATGTCCACCGTGACACCTGCGTCTAAGGATTTTGTGACCTGGTCGTAGAAGGCCACCAGGTTGGTCTGATAGGACCTGCCCCTGATGAACCCAAGTTGGTTGCCCCTAAGCATAATCTCCCCTGCTGGTCCCTCACAAATGTGCTCTTGGATAATTTTCTCAAAGAGCTTCCCCAGGACCGAGGTAAGACTAACAGACCTATAGTTTCCTGGGTCCTCCTTCCTCCCCTTTTTGAAACGGGGACCACACTGGCCCTTTTCCAGTCCTCTGGCACCTGGCCAGAGCACCATGAGTACTCATAAAGCCAAGCTAACAGTCCCGCAATGACCACTGCCAATTCCCTCAGCACCCTGGGGTGGAGATCATCTGGACCTGCTGACTTGAACACATCCAGCCCCGCCAGAAGTTCCCTGACTAGGTCCTCTCTGACCCTAGGCCCGGCGGTGCCTCTCCTGAGTCCATCTGGAATCCTAGTGGGGGATGTCCTGGTCTCTGCTTAGAAAAATGGAGGCAAAGAATTTGTTAAAGAGGTCAGCTTTGTCATCTGGTGCAACCACCAGATTGCCAAGCGTTTCCTGCAGGGGCCCCACATTATCCGGTGCTTCCTTTTAACTCCCTATGTATTTAAAAAAGGACTTCTTGTTATCCTTGATCCTGGTCGCTAGTCCTAGTTCTGTCTCCACCTTAGCCTTCCTAACAGCCCCCCTACAGTCTCAAGCAATGGAGGTATAATCCTCCTTGGCGATGGCCCCTCCCTTCCATCGGGTGTACACCTCCTTTCTAGCTTTCAGACGTTCCTGAATGCCTTTGGTGAGCCACGGGGGCTTTTGAGCACTCTTGCACCCTTTGACTTGCGTTGGGACTGTCACTCTTTGGGCTCAGAGGATCGTCTCCTTAAGGAACAGCCACTCGTCTTGGACTCCCAACTCCCCTACCCTCCAAGGCCTCAGTGCCTCCCTGACTAATCTCCTTAGCTCATTGAAATCAGCCCTTCTGAAGCCAAGGGCTGCTGCCTTGCTGCAGGCCTTCGACACCCTGCGCTGGATGGTGAATTCCAGTAGATGCTAATCGCTATCACCCAGGTGATCGAGAACCCGCAGTCCCCTCACCAGGTCGTCGCCTATGCCAGGACCAGGTCCAGCAAGGCATTTCCCCTAGTGGGACTGTTCACCTCCTGGGCTAGGTGCAGGTCCTATATCTTGGCTAGGAACATACGTGAACAGTCAGACCTCACCTGCTCACGCAGGCAAGCACCAGCCCAAGCCCAACCCCAGGTCTGTCACAGGGAGGTGACAGAGAGCTTCTTCCCAGTGCAGCAGGGGTGGGAGAGACAAGAGGCAGGTGGGGAAAGGTAACCCTCTCAACCCATTTGCACTGGAAGCTGGGGCAGGGAGGGATCCAACCCCCCATACTCCGCAGACCCAGCCTGGCCACCTCTGCTGGGGTCTTCGTGGAGTGGTAGCCAAGGCCCATGAGGCAGGGGAGCTTGTATTACTGCCCCTGCCTCAGCTCCCAGCATGGCAGCCACCACTAGTATCTTCAAGTAGGCTGGGACCAGCCCCGCCCCCACCAAGACCTCAACAGGGGTAGCCAGGACAGGCCCTTATGGCAAGGGGGCTCTAATTTACCCCCTGCCCCAGCTATCAGCGCTTTACAGCACTGGTGGCTGCTGCACTGGGAGGTGGGGCAGAGGGAGTAATCCAAGCCCCAGCACCTCACAGGCATGAGCTGGCACACCCTCAAGACCCCAAAAGAGCTAGCCAAGCTAGGTCTGCAAGGTGTGAGGGCTCAGATTCAGGGGTCTGCACAGCATGGGGGTTTGGGGGGGGCAGGGGGGGAGGGGACTCGGAAGAAATCCCCGGGTTGGGGACTGCTTTCTCCTGAAGGGGAGTAGAGAACCAACCGGCCAGAGCCAGCAATCACCTTGCAAAAAGGTGATGGGGTTGGAGGTGCTCTGGTCAGCTTTCAGGGCAGGTGACAGTGTCCCTTGGCTCCTGGCTTTGGCCAGTGCACGGAGGTGATAGTGGCCCCTGCATCCTGGCCTCAGTCAGTGCATGGGGGCTCTGAGCCCAAACCATCAAATGTCAAATGTCTGTTCATTTTGATCATACTCTGACTTTAAGCTCTTTGCATAAAGCACAAAAGTTGCAGTTCAACTGGAAGTGATCTCTGATCACTTGTGTAAGTGCCCTAGGCATGCTCTCAACTGTATGTTTGCTGTTCTCGATCCCATCCTAAAACATCTAGCTCTTCCCACGTGCTGGACAGGTAGATTTGGTGTGTAACTGGGCAGCAGATTTCACCATTGTAGTCAAGCACCTCAGCTCATTTATGGATCTAGCCTCCAATATCCTAATTCAGACAAAAACAAACCACTGGACACAAGATATAGCACAAATGTATGTCAAAAATCATCTGTGAGACTATTAACACAGAAAGCTACACAGAATAAGTAGCTCTTTATTCATAGGGAGTGAAAGACTACAGAATGAAGGGGGTTGCATGAAAGAATATGAAAATGCTGAGAAGAGGAGGAGACAACTAAAAGACCATTTTGGGGAGAGAAAAAGCAAAAGGGAACAGAGAAAGAACTTTGAATTCAGGGGAGGAAGTGAGCAGAGGAGGTTCAAAGGAAGAAGCAACAAGATCAGGGCCATAAGAAAGTGTTATGATCTGAATTTCAGTGTGGGAGATGGAAAGGTAAAGTGCAGGAGTGACAGGAGATATTTCAGGGATCAAGGCAGGAGATGCAGGTTAGGGACTAGAGAAGGAGCAGGCAAAATAGGGCCTGCGGGCCAGATCTGGCCTGCCAGGCACTTTCATCTGGCCCGCAGCATCCACCAACTATTTG
This sequence comes from Alligator sinensis, assembly GCF_000455745.1. Taxonomy (NCBI): domain Eukaryota; kingdom Metazoa; phylum Chordata; order Crocodylia; family Alligatoridae; genus Alligator; species Alligator sinensis. The sequence goes on from NW_005841888.1 coordinate 2,454,327, forward strand.
TATCCTGCCCAGTTCTTCTACCTTTAAGAGTGAGAGCAAGGTGCCTACCATACACCGCCCTCAGTAACATACCCTAGTGTGCTTCACTCCCACTCCTGTGGGTGGAAGGGCCAGGCCTGGGCAGCATGCACTTTCCAGACAGGGCTTCTGCTGCCACTGCTGGAGCTGCCGGGGGACTTGCTCAGCTTCCCCAGCATCCTGCTTGCTCAGGGCAGCAGCTAAGGAAGGGACAGAAGCAGAGGTGGTGGGGGAGCTGCAGCTGGGCTGGAGCGTGGAGCATGGGGCTGGGGCTGGCGGCAGTGTGGAGCCCACACTCAGGGGAGTGGCAGCAGGATCTCAGGTGACCAGAGTGTGGGCTGTGAGGGAGGGTGGGGATGTGTGGGGACCCCCGCAACACTTCCCCCTCCATGGTGCACAGCCCCTGCAGGTGGGCAGCAGCAGGGGGCTGGGATTCTCAGGGTGTTTGTGCCTGGCACAGGTGCTGGTGCCCTGTGGCACGTGGTTCTCCCCCCCGCCCCCCTCTCCTCACCATCCACACACACATCCCCCTACACCCCATCCACAAACAAACACCCCCCTCACATCCCACCAACCATACCCCCCCACACATGCACGTATACACAACATACAAAACTAAGACTTTATTTTTGAGTTATTATGCAGTCACCACTATATACACTATGAAAACACAAATCATGACAAAAATATTTTTTGTAATAAAATTAAAATGTTATAGTAGGTGTTTGACTTTTAGCGTGTAGTTTGTTTTTTTTCTGGTTCTAAGATGGCAACCCCCCCCTACCAAAAGGAGAATTCCTGGGGGGTCAGAGAAATAACTTCCAGTGGCACAGGTCAGGGGTTGGGGGCGGGACTTCCAGTCCCAAGATGGAGACTAGGGGGCAGTGCCACTGTCAAAGGCCAGGACTACCGATGCAGCCCTCCACAGCTCACGAAACCTTGTTAAGCGGTCCTCCAGTCGAAATAATTGCCCACCCCTGGGCTAGAGTTTAGCAGGGACAGAAAGGATAGATTTAAAACATTTTATAAATGAAGAGAAAAGGTTTAGCAAGAGTCTTAACCTTTTCAACAAAGGCAGTTACAAAAATAACAAATCAATTGGTGAGCCAGGGCTCTTATTCCATGTGGAACAGGAAGCAATGATCAGGGATCTCCAGGTATTACAATCTTCTTCAGGAGCTATAGTCTCAGTCCCCTGAATTCTCAACTCATTAAGGTCACTGTTTATGGTGTCACAGAAATGCAGTCTAAACCACCCTTTCTTTTCCCCTCTACAATCTGCATTTCACAGGGGTGAAGCACCTAGAATAAGGGATGGCTTGTTGCAGTTCTGCCACCAGTGAGAAAAGCAACTGCCACACAAGGAGAACAGGCTCAAAAACAAAAAGTGCTGAAAATGGTGGCTATAGCAGGTGGTGAAGCTGTGGAAGTCTAGCACCTTTCTCAGTGGTACAGAAGTGGTGAGCAACAACAACAAGCTCTCTGTTTAAAACATATTCCAGAGACCTTATTTTCTGCTCCTGGTTTTACATCTTGAGAATATATACATATTCTATATTTTACATCCTTCTTTTAAATTAAGGCTTCTTGTTTCATACAAACTGACCTGTATACTACTCACTGATGAGGACAGGTCCCACACTTTAAGATCTCCAGTTATAGATACTGCTACTAGTGAATCTTCTGTAAAAATATAATAAAAAACTGGTTAATATGAAACTAAATTAAACCATGGTGACTAGAGCCAAATAAAAACCCCAGGACTACCATTGCTATCTTATAGAGGAGATGTACTTTGTAAAGCACTGTTTTCACAACTTTAGCATGAAGGAAAATAGGCTATTTGCATACAGAAATATCCAATTATGAACTTAACTGCAAATCTCCTATACAAATATTTGCTCATGATCACTATGTGAGCAAACTGGGTGAATAATTGCTATAGCACTTTGCACATGTAACAAAAGGAATCAAAACTCATGGCAGTGGTAAAATCTTTTATTAGACCAACTAGATATTTGCACAAAAAAAAAATTATTTGCAAGCTTTCTGGCACAGGCACCCTTCATCAGGCACAGGAGATTGCAAAGGTTATAAAAGTTCTCCTAGGTAGAAATACATTCATATTTCACCTGGTTACCTTGCACATATAACTGCACTCAAACGGATTTGGAAAAAAAAAAAGGCAGACCCACCGGGGTTTCACATACATTATCTTCCTAATATTGCAACCAAAGTCACTTACTCTGGTGGCATATCATGAGAGCTACGTATAATCAAAGTGCAACAAAACAGTTCTCCTCTGCTAGCCAGATATCTATTTCAAAAAGCAGAAAACATAACATTAAGGTTGATAGAAATTAAATTTAAAATATTTTGACAAATGCTGATGTATTTTGCATCCTTAATATTTTTGTGAAATACAAAAATATAGGTTCTCACGTTAATTAAAATAAGGTGTAGAAAAAACCTGTGGGTATGCACAGTGCTATCTGAAAATTCATTTATTGAAAGAAACAGTATGTCCACATGCTACACTGAATATGTATCTACAGTGTATACCTTGAATCCTGGTGGAGTGAACAATGCACATACAATTGATCCAATCAGAAGACTGAGTAGATATTAAAGTGTGAAGAACAGCCAAAGTTTTAGCATCGATGATAAGGACATCCTGATATTCTCCACAACAAAGAAGCCAGCCATCTCCTGTCATTCGGAATGAACAATGGTAATACTGTCCAAATGGAATTAAATAAGTAAAGGTTAACATACAGAGCTACACAAGTTCCTTTGCATATTATTTTTAGCTTCTTCCCATCATACTTTTTTAAAAACCTTGGTTACCAAGGCAACAGCATTAAACAGTATGTTAATGCTTTTAACTTCATTAAAACTCTATGGGTGCCCCAAAAACATTTTAAAAAATCAGAGAAGGTAGAAGCAGCACCTCACTGCTTGGGTTAGTGTCACTAACACTCTGGAGCAGGATACTTAGCTCTTACAATAGTAAGATGAAATTCATGCAGACTGTAGATGCCTGCTCATAGAAAGATGTTCACATAGACAGTATATCAAACCTGAAATCCATGGTCCACACTAGCTAATAATTAGCTTCTCGGTTGACTTTGAGAAGTTCATTTGACTCCATTAATCCCCAAGTAATTTTGGTCTTACTGATTTGAGAAAATTTTTTTTCCATATGTTTGCAATACTACTACAGTTATGAGCAGGCACTCAAATCTTAAAGCCTTCAGGTTAAAAATGCAAAGGGTTTATAGTAATTTATTTTCCAGGAGGAATCCTGGACATACTAGTTAAAAAAGCTTTAATTTGTTAGTATTCAACAGATTTCCTCTCTTTTGGGGATGAGGACTGGGGAAGGAGGGTAAGGGCAATGTGTCAGAGGGGGAAGCTAGCTGTTGGGAGCTGGTGCTCATTAACTAAGGTGGGTGTTATTTTTGGCAAGGATTATTAAAGTTGTAGTCCAGTCCAGCTTGGTCAGGAGTCCCCACCATTTCTCTCTGGCCAGGCTGAGCTGGGACTGGGCTGGGGCTGCTGCTGCTGCCTGCCCTGGGAGAGCAGAGCTGCAGCAGGAGGTAAGGGTGGGGGGGCAGGCATGGACATGTGGAAGCAAGAGGTGAAGGGATAGGCTGCAGGGGGGAACAGGAAGTGGGTAAGGCAATGAGTGAGGGGTGAATAGGCTCAGGCATGATGAGCAAAGAACAAGCGGGGGAGGCAGCAAGCAGTGGTGTCAGGCACAGGCATGAAGAGGCAGGAGATGGGGGGCATATGACAGGAGGGCATATAGCAGAGGCAGGCAGCAGGGGACAGGCACAGGGGGGGTTAAAAATTCAAGGTTTTCTTGGTTTTTGGTAAATATTTGAACTTTTTTGTATATTTGTATGCATAATTGTTATAAAACTGCTCAGGGGAAGCACAGTCACTTCAAACAATCACAAAAACTTACATGAACATGGTATTTTGAAAAAATCCTTGCAGGGCTTTTTATTCATTATCTCTATGTACTTTAAATAAAAAGGGCTGGGGTGGCACAAGTGTAAAGGCACATGGTTGACAGCTCAGAGATAGCAGGTTCAAGGCCATAGCAGAAGCACTCATGGTGCAGGCCTGTCAGATACCAATGAATCTGCAAAATCTGCTAGATATCTTTTTCAGCAAGACATGAGAAAGGAAGGAAGGATGTACTTTAAATCGTGGATACAAAAACTGTTTTATCTATTACACTTAACTGGCTAATGACTGAAAATTACAAAGAGTTCAGTAGATGAGGAAGAATGCAGAGAATGATCATAACCTGGGAATATTCCTTGGGCTCCACAAAGACAAACCAACATGTTTTCAAATGCTTGTTGCTGTTTTTAAAGAAATTAGCTCTTAATTGGTAAATTTGGAGGAAAGATCTCTCATTTGCTTAACAACAAATTAAACATCCCTATTGCTCTTTGTGTTAAAATAACATTTTAAACAGCAGGTGCTGAATTTGCACTGTCTTGACATTTGCCAATTACAGCTCAAGCTTATATGAACTGCGGAGGCAACCTACAAACCCTGATTTGTGAAATGTTAATTAGCAATCAAACAACAGTTTTTGTGCTGATACCATCAAAATCCTCATGTGTCTTTAAACCGTCAAAGAGAATAATCTTCTGTAGGAAATAATATTCCCACAAATATGACAGTATATTTTTACTGTCCTTTTTAAATCTCTACAGGTGAGATGCTCAACTCCCTTTCAATGCCACTCCATATCTCCTAATAGATGACAAGGCTATTTTTCTCTGGAGTTGAGTATATTACTTCTCTTGCCCTCCTAAGCTACTTGGCCTCAAGAACAAGGTCTGAGACTCCATGTCTGATCTACATATGTACTAGTACCAGACAGACAAATAAGCAAACCCATATTGTAACCTCTCTGTAATCCTTAAACCTATATCTAACTGAGCCAAAAGAATAATCATTAGACAGGCTGTTAAAATGCTACTGGTACTGAATACATATGATAATATGATGTAATTTATATTTATTATTTTATTAAGGTCTCAGAATCTGTTGATAAAACTATAACAGTACATTTAATTCTAAATATGCTGCATAATGAAAGATTGAAGAATTAAGGCAATTAAAAGCTATCATGGAAAACTACGCTGATGTCTGCTAGTATTACCTCTACAAGCTTTAAAACATATAGATTCTGAATTTACTTATAACTTGAGTTGCATGAAAGCTCAGTAAGGTCTCAGACTTTCATCACTTGCAAGTTTCATTCAACCTAGACCTTCCTACACAAGAAAAACAGCCTTTTAATTAACCTAGGGGCCCTAAGCTCTTCTTTCACAAATATGTCTAGAAATAAACTAGCTCTCTGAATCAGATCTATTTATGCTGGTCTCCTAAATCATATACATGTATATTTCTCAAACATACACCCACACCCACCCACACACACACTCTAACATCAAGGTACTCAGAACATACCTGGATATAGTTCAAAGCAGACACTTGAAAGGGAATTTGCTGAAGAAAGATTTAAAGCAATTTGGCATCTAAAAATAAGTGGTCTGCTGCTGAGCTCTGCCATCAATGAAAGTGCACTTTAGGAAAGGGAAAGA
>NW_005841888.1:2460008-2466342 GCF_000455745.1 Alligator sinensis
GCAATCAAAACCCTCCAATTAAGTTTTAAAAAGATCTTGAGCAAATTATCCTACAAAATGTTTGGCCACATGATTTGCATTTATACAATATACTGTTAAGACTGGTAACATTAAACTTATATTTTTTGTATACCTGCCTAATAAAGAATAATACAAAGACCATGGGCCTTACTGCACATCAGCACCTGAAGATCAAATATCACAGGCAATAGCTATAGCGGTATTACTTTCTAGAAACATTAGTGACTGGAAAAGAACAACTTCATTTGACTAAGAAACAGAGATGAAGCACAAAAATGAAAAAAGTTTTAGTTCATTTCCTAGCTGTAAAATGAGATAAGGAAGAGTAATAAATAGCAAGAGACTACATATGCTTTGTGCTAAGTTCTTTCCTTATGAAGTATGCTATAATCTTAAATCCACATATACTAAAAGAAAGATAGAAGAATACTGTGGTAACAGTGTGTGCTACTTGCATTGTAAAAGTATTTATACAGTCCATGAAAAGTTGCTGTACTTACAGAGATTGCTGTATGTCTATAAGGAAGCTTTGCGTTCTCAATGCACTGGCCACTAGTGACATTCCAAACACACATCTCCCTGCCAAAGATAACTTCATATTATTCTCTGTCATTTCAACTCAATTGGCTGGAATAATTTTGTGCCCCCAAGTTTTTCTTTAGTGCTGTACTTAAGTGCAGTCTGATCGTTTATGTGGCTTTTTGTTACAGATTACTGGGTAAGAAAATGTTGTGGTCATTAGCACAGGATGACATGCAGTATCTGTTTCTTTTTGTTTTGGTAATTACACCCTGCTGCTTCACAGCAAACCTTACTTTAAGGCCAACTCTGGTCTACAACAAATTGTAGGTATACTGCCATTATGGCTCGTCAGTGTGTCAGTATAACTATCATTCGTTGGAACTACATCCTACTGAAAATGATTCATTTCACTGAACTTAAACTACACATTCTGAAAAACATAATGTATCTTCTGCCACACCAAACTTACTTCTTGAAATAAGCCATCATATTCTGTTAAGAAGAAACAGTGCCACCATGAGGCTATTTCTGAAGCCTATGCTTAACACAAGCACTTCACATAAACAATACAGCATTTTGCTATACTTCACTGTATTTATAAAGCTGCAGGTTATTATTTTAGGAATATAAGCTTTTAACCATTTTTGTATAATTATCCATTCTACCTCTGTTTAAACAATATGCAATAAACTGTGGAACCAACATCTAAATGTTGTATAACATATTTCTCTTGCAAATGAAAGCTTAAAAGTATGCTGAATTATGATAGCTCAGCAAATGTGTTAAAATCTGAAGTCATTAATAGAGTTAAATGGTCATCATCACTCTTTATAGAAAAGAAACAAAATTCATGATAGTTATAAAATAATATTTATCCAGTTTTTTGGGGAGAGTAAGAGTAAAGTATATCTCATGTAAATATATCAGAAGAAGAACCTATGTAGCGATTTAAATTTGACTAATAATATTATTTTCATATAATAAGATAACTCAAAAGGATTATTTTATTTATAATTTCCAGGTGCACTTCAGTAACAAAATCCACACAAGTTATAATCCAAAACCTTAGACCATAAACAAACTGTTGTGTATTAATCATTTCCAGGTGGTCAAATGATCTTTTCCACTGGTAAATAAGGTGCAAAATGACTGACATCAGTAGTTACTATATTTTTACATGGTTTTATTGACAGCAGAATTTGAGCCACAGTTTCTATACATTTTAAATTGGCACTCCCTTTATACCAAAAGGAGAACAACATTCGATAAATATTACATCTTGGTATCTTCTCTTTCTGTCAGATACTGTCCACAATTTGGCCCATCTCAAATAACTCCAACCCTGTCCTTTACTCACTGGGTGTATATGCATTACTCGTACAAAGAATAAGGGCCAAATTACCGTTTTTCCCTTTTTTTCTTCTATTATATATTGTTTCATTTGAGCTATTTTTTATCATCATATATTATGTTGTTTTATATTTTTTAATTGATAGAATGTGTAATTGTATTGTACACTTGTTAGTAAAAGCATATATTAGATATATTTGATTATATATAACTTGATTGTCAATTTTACTATATTTTTAGCAAAAGCTGTAAATAAACTACTACAACACATCAGTGGATACATGAAGTTGGAGACATATTAAAATCTTAATTAAACAAATTCAACATTTTATAGAAAAAAGGAAACAAAAATTGCCCATTATGCATTCTCCTAAGAGAAATAAGCAAATGAAAAACAAGGAAAAGTCTGCTATTTTGATGTGGCATTAGAGGAAACGAGATGATCTTCCATGCAAAATTCTTAACCTCAATCCAAGAGATAGCAGCTTGAAGGTTCTAAAAAAGTGAATGATCCACAGCCTAGAAAACACAATCTGACAAAGCTTGCATCTCCTGAAGAGTAAGCATCCTATTTATACTCATTTGAGCTTCATGTTGCAACCTTCCAGAGCTTTGTGATGGATGCTTTGCCCTTATATGGTACACATAAGAATTCACCAGTGGTTTGGTGGCATAAACATTTTAAGAAGTCTGAAAACCTTTTGTTCTGATGTAAATGCATTCCAGCTACTCACTACAAATGTATCCAATAGTAGAATATTAGAATATGAACACCTTTCATTATTTCTTCAAATAAGAGCTTCCCATAGCAACTGGCTTCAATAGAGTCACCCAGGTAACTGGAGAAGACAAGCACAAGATAGATGAGAAAAAGAGCCTTTAAGGAGAAGGGTAGTAAAGAACATCCCAGGGAACCCTGAGTTTCATGCTAAAAACGTAGATTTAGCTACTTTGTGTGGGTTCCAGATTGGAAAATAGAGAAGTGGGTTAGGGATACCATTCTCTAATGGATTCCCTTGGAGATGGGGATCACCAAAGATCCAGAGAGCGACTACTAGGTACTACACAGGCAGGGTAGAGAAGAAGGTATGTGACCCACTTAGCCAAGTCCTACCCCAGAGGACATGAGCTATGTGAAGAAACTGAGACAGAAAGCACTGCACTCTTTCTCCAAAAAAAAGATGCTCTTAATGTAAGCTGGCCAAAACAAACAAACACCAAACAAAAAACAGTTTGGAGGACATGAGCATGCTTCCTTCGGAAGCAGCCTTCTCTTTCACACTACTGTTTCTAGATCTGTTAAGTACACTGTGAGTTTGGACACTTCAATTCCTCCACAGCCTCATTCTCTCAGGAGCTATGGATTACTAAAGGGTATCTTGTCCCTGCATCCAATTTGTGCTCCTGGTTTACAGGGTGCCTGGCTGGACCCTTGGACTACTCATTCTTCTGAATAAGCTTCTGGCAAGCACATTAAGTCTCTGGACCTATCAGCCCGCTCTGAATTCCAAGGAGCTCATCATGACCTGCATGTACAGACTGTTCCATATATAATATTATATATGGAACAGTCTGTACATGCCGTCTGTACATGAAAGAAGCAGAGGCCCTCTTTACCGAGGAATCCTAGAGAATAACTTCACTATACGTAGTAAAAAACCTCCACCCGTCCCACATGACAAGGGAGTGGATTAAAAATTTGCTGCTAAATGCAGACTGCAACCTTGAACCTGGCCACATAGTTTGTGATTCAAGTAGCAGGTAACTGAGTACTAATAATACCTACCCATTTTCGGTAGCACTGACCACATATGGCTGTTTCTCAAAGTCTCTTGCTTTTGCCAAACATGTTACTGAAGCAGTGTGGCCAAAGAGAATTTCTCTTGATGAAATCTAGAAGAGTAATGAAATTATTTTACTTAAAAACAAACAAACCAGTACTTGTTATGTAAAATATAAGTGCCCCAGAACTGGGAAACACATCTTTATCACAGAATAGTTCACCATATATCATCATCATCATCATCTACAAAATTCAGACAGTGCCCAGCTGGTCTGGGGATGTACAATCATAGGTATAAAAGGAGCAACTCCTTTTTGCATGTTTGCACATAGGAAAAAATGCAGTCCCTGTAAGTATTATTGTGACTTCTCCTTCTGAGTGGCTTCTAAGGTACAAGATACCATACAGGGCACAGGGAATAAGAACACACTGACTCTATAGCTTATTACTTATTTACTTCCTTCATCAAATGCTAGGAACAGAGTCCATCCCTAGTATCCAGTGAAGTAGGCTACTGCCTGCAAAATTTCATGTCTCTGAATTACGCTATGGGTGCTTATACACGAGGGCAGAGGCTGCTCTGATGCACTGTGAGAACAGCGCAACAGAGCAGACTTGAGTCTGCAGGAGCAGTATAATTACCGTGCTCCAGCAGCCTCCTGTGTCTCATGTATCAGCATCCTTGCACTTCAAAATAGTAGCAGGGGCACTTGAACTAAAGATCACTGAATGACCTTTAGCTCAACCATCCTGACACTATTTGGAATCACAGGACACTGATACACAAGACACTACAGCGCTTAATCAGAGCAGCTCTCAGAGCCGCTGGGATTAAAGCACCCCCCACCCCCAATGCCCAGAGCACATGTAAAAGTGTCCTAAGCTTCCACTCTGCCCTACCTTCTGTCTGGATTCAGGGTAATGTGGTTAACCACCTGCGTACTCAGACAGTGAAAATGGCTGGATAACAAAAGAAAAAGTATCAGCAAAGAACCTAAGCACAGGTTTGAGTGTTTAAATAATTCCATTAACTTTGATGAGCTACATTAAAAGCAAAAACCATTTCTTGATCTGAAAGCTTAACTTGATGGCGGGCATGGACAGAGATAAATCATATTGAGTGAATGGTGTGTATGTGTATACAGAGACTTCCTAGCTATCAACTAATCCTCAATTCTTGTGTGTCCACTCTATTCTACAATAAGTGGAAGCTAACCTATGGTAATTTAGCAGTTGCTTCATTCAAGTCTAAACTACCTTGGTTTAGCTTCCACTTATTGTGGGGTAGTGCAGACATAAAACAATTACCAGAGATTAACTGACCCTGAACTTCCCTCCTGAAACTTCATGTGTGTTCACCTGTTCATACCCAGGACCAATAACCTGCATCCTAATAGTTTTTTAAATCATGAAATGCCCTTTTTTCCTGCCAAAACAATGTTAAGGAACTAATTTGTGGTTAACAAAAAGAATTTAAGTGCTTTGGTAAAAAAAAAAGTGAGCACATAACCTTCTCTTAAGGGGCTTAGCAACAGACGTGTTCCCTCTGATATCTCTGTCCACCTGGATGCTCCAGGATGATTCCACTGGAGAGATGTAGCTTTGGCTGAGCAAAAACAGGTCAACTGAGCCCAAAAGAGTACCACAAGACTGCATCTAATTTTGTACACTTGAAAACACAGCAGGTTAAAAGCAGTTGGTGATGTGTTAAATCATATATTTTTGTTATAAAGTTATAACAATTTAATTTTAAATGTTTCATCCCACCTGGTTCATCTTTCCTCAAAAATTTCAGAGGTGAGCTTGAGAGAAAAAGTAAATCTTTCCATTTCTCAATTCTTTCACTCCTGTTAGCCACATTTGTGTAATGAGTATTTATTCTCAAACTCTAAGAGAACACTGGGCTACTGACTTTAAAGCAAAGCTCTTAAGGACAGGACTCAGATTTATTCAAATATTCTAGCTGCTGTCTTCCATAGTACTTGATCACAAATAAGGAAGCCATGACTCTCAGTTATCTGTAGATTATTTAAGTCTGCAAAGAACTGGCTGATCATATGAATTCTGCATTTCATTCTATAGAATTCTGCATTCTGAATTTTCATATTTATTATGTTGTTTCATTACTTTCCTTCGACAAAAGTAAACACAAACTTTTACATATATTCTAAATAAGTGCCATGGTCTAAATAGGCTCATGTACACATCACATGTTTTGCCCTTTCATGCACTGCAACTGCATGTCTGTTTCCATGAGTGGCATTTCCTGATGCTTTAAAAGTCTTTCTTGTGCATTAAACTAAAATTCCTTGGACGTAGTTTTTGTCACAACCCAAAGTTGTGGTTTTTCTTGTGTGTGTGTGCTTCGGCATCGCTAAATCATGTTCCCACCAAATTGCAGCTCTTTTGCACGGTGGAGTATTCTGTTGTAACAGAGAACCCGCGTGCAGGAGCTTTTCCCGCCAGTTCTGTAGCTTTCTTTGCATAGTGCATTTCTTTTGCATTATAGTGATGCACGATGCAAAGGAGTTCCTGCCATTTGTATTTAGATTCGTGCCACATTATTGGCCGGTTCTAAATGTGGCGGCTAGCTATTGGCTTGCTAGCCATACAAAAGGCTTGGGTAGTTTCCGCCCAAGTTGGAGAGAGAGAAAGCAC
>NW_005841888.1:2466697-2476145 GCF_000455745.1 Alligator sinensis
CTGCGCCGCATTTTTCTCCAACCCCGCGTGCCCGGGCCGCTGGCAACAGCCTGTGTGCACAAAGACGGGCCCAGCTCGCCCCCGGCTCGCACATGGTGACCCAGATGGGATCGAGAGAGAACTCGCACATGGCAATCCAGGTGGGATCGGGAGAGGGCCCGCACAGTTTTGTCTGGCCCACCAGGGATTACAGTGTCATGTCCCTGGATTCATTGCGTGCAAGAACAAAGGCACTCAAAGAAATGTAATGAGCCTCTTTGTCCACCAGATGGTTCTGTGACTTTTTTGTAGTTCAGCCCTTTGAATAGCTTTCGAATTGCTTCCGCTTTTTTTTCTTGTGTGGTTTGCCAGATCCCTGCTTCCACAGCTGCGTGGCAGGACATTGGCATGGAGTAGGTGGGGGCCCCAAGATAGGGGGGCAGTGCTGGACCATCCCGCTCTCCTGCAGTGCTAGCCATGGACCCAGCTTAATTAGTTTTAAAACCTAGTGTGTGTAAGCACAGATGCAACGCTCCAAAATAAACAAGTTTAAATTTTATAAATCTATTTAATTTAATGAGGATTAAAACCCGTGGTGTGTATAGGAGCCCAATAAGATTATTATAAATTATATGGAATACAAGACTTCAAAACAGACTGCTTTGAGAAGCAGAACTACCAACACAAACCTTTAATTCTGAGGATAGATTCCAAAGACATATTTGTCCTTCTTGACTTCCTGTAACAATAGTTTGCTGGTCCTCTGTAACCATTATGGCAGTGATGCTGTGAGAGGGTGCTCTTTTCCCCCACAATGCTACTGCCTGCACCGAGATCTTCATAGTGAGCAAAGCCTGAAAATAAAAGGGAATTAAATTAGTTCTAAACCACATGAAATCTAATGAGTATGTCATGATGACATCTGAAAGGGATGGCAACGTGATAGTGCAAGGAGCAAGAGCACTTGAAATCTGAAATCCTCGTTCTTGAGAAATGTTTAGTTGCTGCTCTGTCCCACTGTTACCTGCTTATTGCTATTCGTTATCAAAGATTAAATATACTGGTAATATGGGAACAACCAGGGCTTAATCCCACCAGGCAGCAACAAAAACAATCCATATCCATTTAGGTCATTATGGATTACATTTCCTAGTATAAAACAGCTGATCAAGCAATGGTTGTTCAAGCAGTAGTCATATGCTATATATTTTCTCAGAGGAAGGATTATAATTTCAAACCTTAGCTTTAATTTCCTTTAATTTTGTTCAGACTATTTTAATTTGCTGTTCAATTAACTGTCTTTGCTGTTTCCATATCTTACTTCAATGGATGAAAGTTTGGAGTAGTGAAGATATGGTTATGTCCTCATACATGTAAGAATAAAATCAAGTCTCCCTTTTCCCTTCCTAACAGCCAGTTCTCCACCAAAACTCAAAGCTTCCCCACAGTTAGCAGTCCCACCTTCTGCTTGCAATGCACTTCAAAGCAGCTCACAAAAGGTTTTTGCCAGTGCAGAACAGGTTTAAAAAAGAATCTATTCAGGCCAATCAGGAGATTCCTATACACTCCTTTTCCTCTCTCACATGACCCCCTCAGGACTCCTGGAGCAGACTTTCTTGCTGGAAACTCCATGTGCTCAGGGGGCAAGTAGCAGCACGGAGTAAGGTGCATTAAATAAAGATTCAGTTGCTACAGTTCAAATGGAGTCTCCTTAGTATTGCTCTGTGTATGAAATGCTCACAAAGGGGTGGAGGTCCTCAGCTATTCCTTCTATCCTCAAGTATCTGGCCCTGTGGAAAGAAGGCTTGGCTGCTCTTGACAGCAGGACATCTTTGTTTCCCAATTTTTGTCAAAATGGACCAGGAAAAAGAGGGCTTTGCCTGCATACTGGACCTTCTTGCCTAATCTCAAGGCTTTAGCATGAGACTCAGGCTTCTCCAGTATTTCACCAGACTTTTGGTGCTACAGTAATAATTAACATGACATTGTCTAGATGTTTGGCTTTGCCTTAATGCCTCTGCATCAGTATGGCTGTAACTGAATGTTGCATTTGTCCTGGAATAAACCATTTTATTGGGACAAAGTGCAATTGTTCAGACATCCATGTCTGCTGTCCCAGGATAAATCCTAAAAAGGTTCACAGGTTAAGAACTACTAACAGTTTATACCAGGACATTGCAAAGTGCATCTGAATGGTTGTCCCAGCACTGCAACTTTGAATCAATGGTAGAAAAACAGCAGTACATTCAACTGCTCACTAATCCCTGTTCAGAAGTGTGATTTTGTGAATGTATTTACTTGCCAATCCTGGGCATCCTGTTCTGGGACAAACATAGGCACAACTTGTCCAGTGACAAATGTAAAGTCTGTTCCTAGTTCAGGATGACAGTAAGTGAAGTGAAATCCACCTTTTGCAGGCAGTTGAGGATTCCCTCAGCCCGGTGTTTCAAGTGGAAAGAAGAATAAAGAGAGGCATAAAAGTATCAAAAGGCCACAGAGCTAGGGAAGTATAACCTGTGGCATGACCAGTGGCAAGTATCCCGGGATAACAAGGAATAATGGCCACAAGTTGTTAGGAGAGTAGGTTTAGATTAGATGTCCGTAAGAACTACTTCACAGTAAGGGTGGCTAGGATCTGGAACCAACTTCCAAGGGAAGTGGTGCTGGCTCCTACCCTGGGGGTCTTTAAGAAGCGGCTTGTTGCCTACCTGGCTGGGGTCATTTGAGTCATTTTCTTCTTGCCCAGGCAGGGGGTCAGACCTGAAGATCTGCAAGGTCCCTTCCGACCCTACTTCTATGATTCTATGAAGTACATGGTTCCCATGAAACCTAAAGGCTGCTCCAAGTTACACTGGAGGTAGTGAGACCATCAGTGGCCTCAAATGGGAATATTGGAAAGATAACTTCAACTTACTGCCCAAAAGCTTTAATTCTCCTTTAGTTTGTGCCTGAAAATGAAAATCATATCAGGATAACTCAGGGAACCCTTTTTGGGGAATACTCTTAGACAACTATAAAGTAAGCAGGAAGAATTCAGTGTTTTTTATATTCAGCTAGACTTGGAGTCTGAGAATATAAATATCAGCATCTTCTCTCTTCCAAACAGCAAACCCAAATCTTTTCTGTCATTTACACACAACAGAGTACATAATAAATTAATTGTTCCCTTCTGACTCTCCTTTAAATTAGGTTTGAACAGACTTTGCACAATTCTAAATGATTACAGACCAAGAAAGAATAAAGCCTCTTATTTTTTATCAAAATATTTATTGCTGAACATCTGTGATGGACTAGGGACTTTATTTTAAAATGTTTGTTTTAAAAGTGTTCATGTTTTAATAAAATTCCCTGACTGTTAACCCTTCTTTCCCTCCGTACAAGCTAGAGTCTCCACCAGGTGGTGGGTGATCAGACAAGATGGACCTCCAAGATCAATACAGAATTTAATACCTTTGTTGACTCTTCAGCAAGGTGGGATTGAAGGTAACACCCTAGAGACATTAAGGCTAGGGACCGACATTCAAAATGCCTGAGCCTGAATTGATTAAATCTTTGCAGGTTAGTCTAACCTGGCTAGGCTAAGCCAGTTTGTAACCATACAGACATCCCCTCTAGACTGAAGAAATGCCAGCACGTGCCCGCAGTGGCTCAGGCTAGAAACCAGGAGGTGCTAGAGCAGCACCCCACCCCCCCTTACAGTTCTGAGCTGAGAGGGGGCATGGCCAGGCCTCAGCAGGATGTTCCAATTAGGGAGGGGTGTAAACCCCCACCCTGCCTGCACCATCCCAGGCTTTTCCCTGCTTGCTGCTCAAGGGGCAGGAGTGTTGCCAGATCTCAGCCCCTGGCTAGCACTCTAAGACAAAGAGCGGGTGTGCAGTGCATGTATGTGTTGATGATACTAAGCTTTTCAATCTCCCTCTCCCTGCTTCTTCATACTGTCTGCAAACCTGACAGGTGAGGGTGCCAGCAGGGGATGATAACACAACATTTATCAGTCAATCAACCAAACAAAAGCCCCTCTCATTAGTTCAAGCTCTTCTTAAACAACTTTTTCCAAGGAACAGAGGGACATTACCAGCTGACCTGTTGATTAGCTCCAAAAAAGCCCTAAGTGGACACTGTTCTGTCCATCTGTCCCAGTGAAATTGGAGACACACACACACATGCGCGCGCACACACACATATACACACACACCCCTCTGAGCATTAGCTAGCATATCACATGCCTAGGGTCCACACAGATGGGTTCTGTGCTGTGGGAGATGGGAGGGAAGGAAGGAGAGAGGGGGGAATCCCTGACTGAGCAGTGACGGGTAGGGCAGGGGGAAGAAAGACAGACCTAGCCAGAGCACTGGCTAGGGGCCAGAGGGATGGGGCCAGCCTTGTTCTCTGGAGTAGAGAGCCCTGCCCAGGGCTCCAAAGCTTCTGGGTGCTGGGGGACTCTGGTTTAACTTAAACCAGGAAGTGGTCTGGGACAGACATAGCATAAACTGGTTGGAGCCTAATCCATTAAGTCTGATACTACATTCAACCAGGTTTATCTTAAACCAGTGCTAGCCATTTTGAAACTGGTTTATGTGCACTGAACTTATGTTCTGTTACAGGTTTAAACCAATTTGTGATCACTTAAGCCTGTTTATGTGTAATGTCTGTCAATAGCCTAGGGGAAGCATCACAACATACATCATACCATACATTTTAACATGGCGCACACGCAAGGAATTTATGGTGCGATAATATGGCAAACCAGCCAAAAAAAAACAGATCAGATTTAATGGGGAATATCTTTTGTGACTGGTTTGTATTGTGCTTTAATTTAAACATGTGGCATGAACATCCCAGGACAGGAGCCTGAGTTCAAGGAGCCACTCCACAATATGAGGATCCCTGTACCCACATGCAGCCCATATGCATCCATGTCCTTTGAATTTGCTACCTTATGTGTGGAGCCTGAGGTGGGGAAACAGCTCCCTCATTTGGGGTTCCCCTCCACCCAGCATGTTCAAAAAGCATGAATGCAACTGGCCCACACATGTCCTTTGAACATGCTGGTATGTGCAGGGCCTGAGTGGGAGCCAAATCCCCCCTGATCTCAGATACCCTACTCACTGGGACATTTAAAACTGTTCATGCAGTTCAGACACAGAACATTTAAAGCTAAATGGTTGATCAGTGGGCTAGGGCAGCAGGCAGCCCCTGGGTCCTGGCCACAGCCACACCTTGGCCCTTGAAAAGCAAATACTCCCAATACTGGGAGGCCTGGTGAACCTTTAGAAGTCCAGATGCCAGCAGACATGTGATAGGTTCTGAGGAATATTGTCCCAGATCCCTAGAATCACATGCCCTGCCATGGCAAGGCAATGTGCACACTTACTGGGGTGGGTCCAGGATAAAATTCCTCAGTACTATTGCATGATTAAATTAGGATCTGCCAGGGTCCCAAGGCATGTAAAAACAAAATAAAATTTTAACCCAAATCTCTGAAAAAAAACTCTGAGAAAACTGATGATCTACTTTCACACTGCTTTGTTTTGGATAGGCTATTGTAGATAAAAGATCATTTACCAAAACATTACCAAGGGCAAAATACGACTGTCAATTGTTATGTTAATGCCTGAAATTTTACAGACATTTTGTACATGTTGCTTTGTATTTGGCCTTTCTGAAAATAACATAAATAGAAGGCACAGATGTAGTATCAATAAGTCATCATTTTTTCCAAGATATTTTCCCCCCTCAGATCACAACATATCTTCCTGATCAAATTAATTGGATCCACAGGGTGCAGAATTACAGATATATAATTTTGTACAAAACTTTCTCCTATTAGGATATGTGGCTTTTGAGAGTTACCTGGAAACACTGCATAACTCCACACACACACACAGTCAGATAGTATTCAGCTTTATCAAAGCTATTTTGTTATGCTGATGCACCTGGAGCAAAATTTCGTATATTTTATCAACTGATATATATCAAACTATCCTTTTAAAAGGTAAAATCTGTTTCCACAAAGTCAAATACTGCCCAAGGCATATCTGTGCTACATGTAGCTTATCGGCACATGTTAAATTCCTCTAGTGCTGCCCACTCAAGCATGCTTATTCTTGGTATTAGCCCATAACACAACTTTAAATCAAGTTCCTCACTCTCTGCCTCTCCCTGCTCATGGCCTAATAAACTCCTTCCTTTGGCATGTCAGTGAATCATGATACTCATGCTCCCTCATAGCCTCCTCTCAAATAACCTCACTACCTTGCACAAGCCAGTCTTTCCGCAACTCTGGCCTGCTTACTCAGCATACACAAACCGTCCTTTGTTGGTTCCTTGTTTCAGACCAGACTTAAAACAGCATGTTCTTCTAAGCCCAATGCAGAATGTTATTTGTCTGGAAAATAGTTTTATGAGGAAACTGCAGCTCATACAAGGAGGACTACAGCAATTTTAGTTTGCAGTTTTGGATTCTTCAAGCAGAATCTAACTTTCGTTAAAAATGAAGGCTGGGTGCAATGGCTCCTTAGGAAATGTCTGCGCGGCAAGACTCAACTTCACCCCTGACTGCTTTGCTGTTCTCTCCGGCTTGCTCTTTTCTGGCTTCCCAACCCTGCTTGGTCTCCAACCCCACTCACTGCCTCACCCTCATCTTCCCAACTCAGCCTGTTTTCGGACTGATCTTGCAGCTTCCTGACCCTGCTTGTCCCTAAACTCTGCTCATTTCTCCTGCCCCTGTCAGCACCTCAATCCCTCAGCACCTCAATCTATGACCTAGCATGACAGGAGGGTGCAGAGGTTTGGAGGGGACAGAGGTGGCAGGGAAGGAGCACACAGTTCTGAGAGCAGGGTTGGGAGTGTGCCATCATACCCATGCCAGGAACTCCCACATGCCACAGCTGGTGCTCTTAAAGCAGCAGCTGGTGACTGTTTTGGAGTTCTTGGCATGGATATGCTGCTGGGGTATGGACTCTGCAGAAATGAGGGGTGATTCTGGCACCCCGGGCATGTACCCCTCCCCACCCACTCCTAGTTATGCTACTTCTGAGTTGCACTATAGCAGTTAGAGCTATGTGGCATTACTACATCCTTCCTCTGCAGAATCACAGCACCCATGAGGTAAGCTTATCTTGGCCTGCCTCCTCTCTCTTGCCCTCAGGAAAACATGATTTGCTCATCTCAAAGTTTCTATTCTCTGCCATACACTTGTTATGTAAGCATGGGCAATTCACATTCTTCTAAACTTCCGTTTCCCATTTCTAAAATTAGAACAGTGGTACTCTCCTGACTCAAAGGAGTGATCTGTGGATAATTTTTTCAAGTTTTGAGTATGAGACACTCAAATACTAAGGAAAAAGTAAAAAAAATACAGAGGGATATGAAATGTAAAAATTTGTGCCTGATCTCACAGAAGTCCAAGGTAACAACCTGTCGTTAACCTTTTTATTATGTATGAAGACTGTTCTAGAGCACATGAGAAACTCTTCTATTTGGTGTCTCTTGTAGAGCTTTATCACTTATAGTTGGGAGGGATGTATTTTTTCTATAAAGAAAAAAAAAATCTTAGTTCCCAATATAAATTTTAGAGCTCACCTGACTTCATATACATCAAGGTCCCTTATACTAGGAATTCCCTTTCCGAGAACTGCTGCCTCAACAAGTTTGTATAATGAAAAATTGATTCTGACAAAAACCTCCATCCAGTAGATACAGATCATCCTACAACATGTGAATAGAAGTACCCCAAGCAGAAATTTATAGTTTGTAAAAAACGTCACATACACACAAAAGAGACCATCATGCAGGTAAGGCAATCAGTCTGTCAGAAAGCTTCCTAAGGGCTTGCAGTTTTTATTTTTTTCTTTACTAGAACTCTGCATTCTTAGATTGCACATTTACTATTAATGAGAGACTGCATCATAAAATAGTCTACATTTTATCACATTGGGTGCAAAAACAAATGTGGTTGATAACTATGAATGAATTAAGAGATGTGGAAGAATTACTCCCTGTACTTAATTAACAACTACATACTATTTAAGGAAAGATATGTTGGTTGAACTGATTAAAAGTTCTTGAAATCACTTTTATAAAAAAAAAGTGAGGGTGCTTCCTCTCTACAATTTTTTTTGTCTAGAGGAATTTATATTTTTGTTGGAGAAGTAAACTACCATTTGCCTTTCCGTTAGTTTCAAGATCATGATAAAGTGCAGGGGCATATATTTTAGGCACAAGCTGGAAATTTTCATGACTGTTTTGTAAAGCTGCTGTAGCCCAGATCCTATTTTCTTTCCACGTTTCTGATATTCTATTTGGCTTTACTTATCTGACACCTTCTCTTTCTTTTTAGATAAAAATAAATAAATAAACAAATAAATTGACACGAACATTATATTTTTAATAAAATTAAATTAGTTACTTCCAGTAAAAAAGAATCCCCACCTGTTGCTCCAGACTGAATCGACAGTCAAAAAGCCTGAGCCTGAATTGATTCAATCTTTGCAGGTTAGTTTAAGCCGGGGATGGGCAAAATACGGCCTGCTAAGCCATTCTATCCAGCCTGTGGAGCCCCTAAAAAGTTTAGAAAATTAATAATTATCTGCCCCTGGCTGCCCATCAAAGATGACAAAGCGCCAGCAGCAGCAGGACCCAGCAGCCACAGCAACAAGGTCTGCCTGGCCCTGCCCCACCCCAGCTGGAAGCCCCTGTCTAGCAAAGACTTCTGGCCTGGCGACCCTGGGGCTGTTCCCTGCCTCTCTTTGTCTGGAAGTACAACTCAGCTAAGAATGTGGTGGGGGGAGGGGGTGGACCACTGTGGATTACCCCAGTCCTTGGGGGAAGTGGGGCAGCTTGGGAGGGGGGGAGGGGGAAAAGATGTGGTAGCAGGCAGGTGGGAGTGCAGCGACAGCTGGGTGGGAGCGCAGGGCCAGTGCTGGCTAAAGGCAAGGCAGAAGTGTTAAGCCCAGGTTGGCACGGGCTATATGGAACTGGACTGGGCTGCACCAGCAGGGAGACGGGGGAGCTGGCCTGGATCCACAGAGCTACTGCCAGCCCAAGCCCCGCACTCCTGCTGCCCCGCTGGCCCTGACCCTGGAGCACTGGCATGGGCCCCACACTCCCTCCCAACTGTCAATGTGTTCCTGCCCAGCTGCTGCCACTCCCTCCCCTGCCCATTGCTGCTGCCACAACCATTTACCCACTTTCCCACCTGCTACTTCTCCCCACCCACCTGCCTGCCTGCTGGCTGCTCCGGCACCATGTGGTTCTCAGCTGCATAGCCGGGACCACAGGATGCAGCGCTCAGCCTAGCCCTCACGATTCCCAGCTGGCTACATGAGGTGCTGGTCAGGCCAGGCTGGCTCCTGCTGTGTTCTATGGTTGTAGCCATGCAGCCAGGACCACATGGTACTGGAGTGGTAGGCAGGGTGGGGGTGGGGAAGTGACAGCAGCGGCAAGAGAAGGGCAGCAGTGGCAGACG
>NW_005841888.1:2476306-2481913 GCF_000455745.1 Alligator sinensis
CCCACACACTCACTTCCCCCCACAAACCCCATACCCACCCACTTCCCACATATCCACACATTCACCCACATGCTCACCCACCACACATCCACACACACCCCCCAAACCTCATACACCCCCACACACACACATCCACTCCCTCCCCCACACCCCACAAGCACACACACCCACACACCCAGAGTCTTCCACACACCTATACCCACCCACCCATACCCCTCACATTCCTCTGACAATATACAAGAGTAAGACTTAATTTTAAGCTATTAGACAATTACCTCTATGTACATTATGCAAACACAAGTAAATCAAGATGAGAATATTTTTTTAAATCAAATTAATGAACATTGTAGTAGGTATTTGATTATTAGAATATAATCTGGTATTTTTCTAGTAATGAGATGGCAAACCCCCTTGCCAAAAGGAGTACTTCCAGGGGCAAGGGGAAGGACTTCTGGTGGCAAAGGTCAGGGGTTAAGGGGTGGGATTTCCAGTCCCAAGATAGCGACCAGGGGGCGGGGCACCTGTCAAGGGGCAGGGCTACCCATGTATCCCTGGACTCTTGCTAAAACTTGATAAGCGGCCCTCCAGCTGAAATAATTGCCCGCCCCTGGTCTAAGCTATGTAGACTGAACTGACAAGTAAGTAAACAGGCACTTACTTTTGATTCCAGAAATGCAGCCACATGTCTGCAGTGGCCTAGGCCAGAAGGCCAGGGGAGTGCATTCACTAGAGCACACCTCCCTGCTCAGCTAGGGCAGATAGCTGAGCTGCCCACTCACCCTGCAAGGTGGGGAGGAGAGGGATTGCGGGGGAGGTTCAAAGCATACTAGGATGCTGGAAGACTGTGAGTTAACTTGAATCTGGAGAGGAATCAGGAGCAGAAGTTCAATAAACTGATTTAACCTAAATCAGTTAAGTCTGATACTATATCTATCCAGGTTGATCTTAAACCTGTTTCAGCCATTTTGAAAGCGGTTTGTGTTCACTGAATTTATGCTGTGTTCCAGATTTGAAACAGTTTCCGATCACTTATGCTGGCTTGTGTGTAATTTCTGTCCCTAGCCCCAGTGTTCAGCACTTTCTCAGATGCCAAAAGCTCACTCTAAATTACAGCTATGACACACATCACCCTTATGCAAGTAGCTGCAGCTGGAAATCAACAGATTTCACATAAAGATCTCATTCTGAAGGGCTGAAAATTCCAGTCATCCACTATCTGTAGCAAGCAGAACAATTTCTATAAAATAAAATAATTTTCCAAATGTGAACATATGATAGCGTTATACATTTGTAAATCTGCCATCATACAACTCCAACGCTCGTGGCTTTAGTATTCATATAAGATATTAGTTAGAAATCTGTTGCAGCCACAAAACTGAGAACATTTCTGCTGCCGCCTGTGAAGTAGGAGGCTTTATGGGCCCCTGTTTACCTGGAGAAATGGCTAGGGTATATTAGAGAAAAGAAACCGTAATAAGAAAGAGATAGAGAGAGAGCTGATGGAGAAATGGAAATAGAACAGAGATACAAAAGTTATAGGGAAAAGGTAAGGAATACTATGCAGAAAGAAGAAAAGAATGTTATCATGCTGGGGAAAGAAAGAAGCACAAAATGAAATGACACTGACAACGACAAGGGAAAAGATAAACCAGGTAAAAAACATAGAAGAGGGGGAAAATGTCAGCTAAAACAATAGCAAGAGCAATGTGATATATTTCAAAATATATACAGCACAGGCAGTTGACAATATGTTGTTATTATATACAATATAACAAGAGCATGCAAATGATTGGCTTTTTTTTTTTAATTGCTGGAGGTGTGGCCTTTTGATTTCTGTTAATTGATTGTGGTATGGCAGCACAAGTACTTCTGCCTTGGTTAATGAATTTAGTTATCAGAGCACCAGACTTAGAGCAAGTTATTCAAATCCATACATTTCAACCCCACCCTCCAACTCCTCATGGCCCTGACAGGACCCTTGCCATCCTACATATTCCCTTGTTCTGTTTCCTTGTTGCGATCCTTAAGGCTCTGCCTGTCTGCCACTATACTTCCAGCTTGAAATTTAATGGGACTTCCCTTGGGACCTGTCAATGCTACTCCTTAATCGGCCGGAGGAGTCACTGTTGAGTGACATACAGCTCTCTCCTGGGGCATGAATATAGTGCTTCTGCCATCCAGGGGAGCAAGAGAACAGGACCAGGAATCAATACAACCCATTTTAACTAGCAAGAACCACCTAGTAATACCTTGTTTGTATTTCTTGAACGAGTGACACAAGAAA
This sequence comes from Alligator sinensis, assembly GCF_000455745.1. NCBI lineage: Eukaryota > Metazoa > Chordata > Crocodylia > Alligatoridae > Alligator > Alligator sinensis. The sequence continues at coordinate 2,478,591 of NW_005841888.1, forward strand.
CACTTATTTCATTCCACACAATAATTCACCACAATCAGAAGGAGCACAGTAAGGGCAACACCATCTCCCAGCTGCTGATTACATCAAAGGTTTGCAGCACAAATTCAATTTTATGATGTTAATCTCAACCTGCCACTCAGAAATTTTCTCTGAGGGATATGATTTTTCTCTGGATTTCATTTTAAGAATGATTTTCTTCTTCTACAATCAATAAAGATATGTTTTCATCAAAAGACTCTATCTTGGCAGAATTCAATTGGCCATTTCAAACCCTTTTGGTGACACGATATTAATTAAAATAGTTTATGTTGCACCTAAGCTGGAAAATGGGGCAGTGAAAACAGCAGCAACTCAGAACATATGTACTTTACACACTAGCATGGAGTACAGTAGAATAATCTTCACCACATTTGGGTCTACATCCCCTGTAACTTATTTTATCATTTTAAGCTGGGGGCAAGGGGTGCAACTTCATGGGATATATATATATATATTTATTTATTTTTTGCTAACTACAGAATAAAAGGGTGCACATACATCTGTAACAGTATAAACATTGAACACCTCTTCCCCAAACAACAAAGACGGCACACAAAAGGAAAAACAGGATGGATATGTAAATGTATGACTGGTAAGATACTAATGTCTATGAGCTAGTAAAACAGGCCCTTGTTTTTAAACATACTCTGAATGAATATGCAGTTACGAAATTTTGTTTGAACAACACATGAATTGGTCAAGTGGTTACAGAACCAGAAAAGAGTATATTTTGTATTACTCAAATGCTTGCTACCTACATCACTTAAATATTTGAAGGGTTTAAACACGACTTCATTTTCTGCTATTCTTGTAGGTGTTAGTGTTAGCTACTACAAGTTCAAAACATGGCTAATAATAGTTTGCAGTTCTTGAGACCTTACTCATACGAGTAGTATCATGGAAGTCCAAACACATGAGTAGTCCCATGGGAAAAAGTGAGTCACATATTCAAGCACCTTACTGAATTGGGGCCTTAAAAAAACCTCACTCAGCATTTTCACCATGAAATCTTATCTAATGAATACTGACTGTCACTTCCTGCAAAATAAGCCTCACATGTTCCATTGACTTTTATACCAATGGCAGCTACGTAGCTTCGGAAGACTTCAGTGCAATCCCAACATAGATACAAGGGTTGGCTAAGGTGGACCTGACTGTAGTGCTATGGAAGTGACAAGGGCTACTAAGTGCTAAGTATTATCTTCACTGTATATATGTCATTCTACAAACCAAAGAAGTCATGTTTAACATACATTAACTTTGCTGGAATTTCATTTTTAATATGAAGGAAAGATTCTAAATGAATTAACCATAATCAAACCTGTAAAACATGTTCACAATAACCTTATAAAAGGAAGGGTAAAGGAAGTCAAGAAGCAAAGAACACAAGAAACTGAAACAGTCTCAAGAATAGATTGACAGGTAGTAAACAGGCACTCTGCTTTATGGCAGTTGATGCCTCCCTTAGGTGACCTTGAACTTATTTAACATAAAAACCAGCTGATCAAATAGGTGATGTTTTGGGTTCTGCTACATAATACCCAGTAATGTTGAAATAATAAACAAAACTGGAATCAGTTACAAGGGGGGAAACACTAAAATATTTACCACACCTATTCTCTGGCCTCTAATTAGTGTGTAATCATCTCTTAGAAGAGTTTCCAACTGCATTGTATTGAAAATTGACAATCTTTCAATACTCAACATTTCCCTTTATTCTTTCAATATATTTTTCATACAGTTTTGTGTATATTATCTATCATCAGATAGGCGAGTTGCATATATTGCTGTTATATGGCGTGCTTCTATTTAGTGTAAACACTCATGAATGATTTATTATATACACTGGAATCTGCTTACAAGAAGCTGAGAGAGAGAAAAAACTACATTCAAAATGAAATAGAATGAAAGACCCAAAGGGATTCTATACAGTACAGTGTGATAGTTGCAATTATAATTACAGCAAACTTTTGCTTATAAAAAAGAAAAATCATTGTGGGAAAAGCCTACTATTGTCATGTAATAGGATCCCGTCTATTAACAAACTTCTAGGGTTCAGAAGTAATATACAACAATGGGAATTTTGCAACTATTGATCCCAAAAATATCACAGTTGTGTACCTCTGGCATTGCGGAAATGTTAAAACGACACAAAATATTCATAAATGCAGTTAGTATATCTAGCACTGGCTAAAACAGTAATCCCGATAGCATTGATGAGTCCACTGGCATCCCAGGGGACTGTGTGTTTTACTGTGATCAGAGTAACTTTCATAATGGAACAAGTTGCAATAACGCAGAAAAGACCAATTTAAAATGAAAATGGAAAACAACAATCCACCATTTCAAATTAAACAGCAGCAACTGTCTGGCTCTCAAAATAATAAAAGGGTCCTCTTGGATACATGGAATGTATTCACCTAATATAATGGTATTTAGTGTATTTTCAGTCTGGAGTTGTGATTTTGAAAAGGAGCACAGTTGATCTATCGAGTCTGCTTTAAAGGATGTTGTGGATATATCCATGAGATACATCAACCATACCTAACTATAGCCCTTGCATTTCTTTGGTAATGGCAATCTAGGCATCTCACTTCAGACACCTACATTTGAATATTATCAAATTATAGAAATTATGCAGTCCATCCTAAATGCACATGGGGCCAGATCCAGAGGTTTTATTCCGTTTTTTACCCAGGCACTAATTAGACAATCCTGCTCTTAACTGCAATGAGATTTCGCTCATAGAAAATCTGCTTTATGAAGCAGGAGGAAAGACCTATAAGTAGTATGCAGGCCCTACTGACCGGGGCGCTGAGGACGCAACGACCTCTTATCCACACCCAGCTCTGAAAACATCCCTTGGGCACCAGAAGCTCGGTTTGGTTTCCGCTCGTGTCTCGACAAGCGCTGGCAAGTCGATGCCGTGAGATCTCCCTCAACCCGGGGTCGCTGCCCCCCACGACCGCGCAGAGGTGTCCAGCCCAGGACTCGAGGAGGGAGGAGGGACCCGGGACCCCTACCCCGGCACCGCGCTGCACGTGCCCAAGCGCTCAGCACCCGGGCCCTGGACCGAGGACTGGCAGCTGGAGACGGGGGCAGACGCCTGAGTCGGAACACAACCTCGGCCGGGCGGGGACAGCCCCGCGGGGTGGGGATGGGGAGTCCCAGCGGGCTCCGGAAACCTCGCCTGCAAGGAAAGGCCAGGGCTGGGGGCGCCGCGCACGCCTTACCTCCAGCGGCTTCCCGGCCGGCGGCCGCACCAGGGGGAGGAGGAAGTGGTG
>NW_005841888.1:2481944-2492503 GCF_000455745.1 Alligator sinensis
CGCAGCCCGGAGCTGGGAGCTCGCCGTGCCCGGCCCGGGCCGGTGGGGCAGAGCCGTGCCCGCGCCCCGGGGCACTCGGGGACGCCGTCGTGGGATGAGACCCTACACGCCAAGTTGCTGCGTGGTCGTGGTTTTACCACGAGCAAGTTATAAACCCCTGAAAATAACATTTGAGTGGAAACAATGACAGATACTTGCTTATAGGAGTGCTAGTGAACAGCCCGAAAATACAATATTTTAGGTGAAAACTTACACTAAGACACCGATTTTTTTTTCTGCGCAAGCTCTCAAGGTCAAATCTCCTCCTCCTTTAGATGGTGGTGGTACCCATTCTGAAAGCAAAATGAGATAATACAAGTCAACTTATTTTGAAATAGAGTTTTCTCTCAGAAAAAGTAAACACTGTAGTGCTGTCAAGTTCAGATTGCTAACAAACTTCAATTCTAGCTTGTATAGGCAAAAATACACTTATCGTGAAAGCGAAATAATTGTATATGGCCATGAAACATAATGGATAAAGCAGATACAGCTTTTGCTTTTAGGATCTTCTTGTGAATTCTGCTGGTGATCCTAAATTAATGAGTCTGACAGCCTCTCCTTAATCATCGATGGACGGAAGTTTCCATAAGGAAAACTGTCACATACATTTTAGCACAATTTGACACAAAGGGAAGGTCACTGCTCAGAACTTAATTGCATCTTACTCTCTGAGAGGGTCACCAGACACTGTGGACTTTATTTTGTCTTTCAACACCATATTTGTTATCTGGGGAAAAGTCATTTCATAAAAATAACTAGTATGTGTATTACCACCTTAATCTTTTAATATCATATGTACACACAGACAAATATACACAAAGAGTAGAATCATAGTCCTTTCTACAAAGGACAAAGATCTATATTGAAAATAAAATGTTTTTGTCCCATTCACAAACTACAGCACACGTTTTATTTATAAATAACATTTTTGCCATATATTCTTGGAAATTACAGCAGCATGATGATTGTTTTCATAATAATCCCAAGCAAAACTAAAATTCCAATATCTATTATTATACTGTTGAGAAGTTTTATTTTTGATGTTTTCATCACGGAGATTTAAAATGATACAGAACTGTGGCTGAGAGCATTGTGACTGGCTCAGCACAGAGTGGTCTCCACACAGAGTTGCATCAGTTTAACTGGAGGTGTGATCTTGCATAACCAGCCATTTGAACCTGGATTACATCTGCTTGACTTGTCCAAAACCAGCTAAGCTAAAATTGTTACATCAGTTTAGCTAAATTAATATAATGGCACAGTCAAGTTAAACTGGTACAATTTCTGTGTGGTGTTAAAAGAAATACTGGCCCAAGCGTTCAAAAATGATGGGTCAGGCCTTCAAAATTGTGCTATCAACTGAAAATTCACAGGATTTCTAAACTAACTTATTTGGAAATTTGGAGAAGGGCTGCCTTCTGGTTTTTGTACCCTTAGGGTTCATGTTTTCAGGCTCATCCCTGAAACAATTAATATTTGAAACTCAATTTTTTTTAGTTGAAAGTTGACATGGTGCTGTGTTCAGAGGCCTCCGAGGGCTAGGGCCTTAAAATACCACAAAATATTTAATTAGGTTTGCAAAGACAAGACTACAAATAATGATCTCTCTCACTCTTCCCACAAGAGCATTTTCTGTCCAAATATGGGTCTAACATCACCTGCCTACCACAACTGCAGAGCTCATTAAAGTGAACCTCAGTCTAGGAATAGCTTCTCATTGTTTGCAGTTTTGCAGCAGGCAGGTAGATTTCTAGATCAAAGGAGTGTTTTATTAATCTTAAAAAAAGGGGAAGTTCAAAACAGTCTCACTGCCAGCATATCCATCATCATGCTGGCATCTTTTGTTCTTAAATTTAGTCTTGTTTTAAATACAGGGGAAATATTGGTTAAGCGACCTCAGTACATTTCCCAGGCCTGGAGCAGAATATAGATATTATTTAACCATCAAAACAATAGTTTACTTGGTAAGGGAAAGGTTTCTAGAATGTACTTAAAGGATCTGGAAGGTATAAAGGATCTCTTTTTAGGAGTCTGACAGACAAAGTTCTTTGAGTAAATGTGATATCTTTTATTAGATCAACCAAATAGTTGGAAAAATTGTTCTTTACAAGCTTTTGGGCACAAACACCCTTCTTTAGGCATAGGGAGAATCTGGTGGTGCTTGTGTATGCACCTGGGTGGAATTGAAGTGGTTGGTTTTTTGGGTTTTTTTAGGAGGTTTTTTTTTGGGGTGGGGGGGGAGGGAGGTTAGGAGTTTAGAATTCATAATTGAGTTAAGGTGTTCACATTTGTCAGTTCGGTTTTGGATTGCATCAGCACCCCTAACGTACAATTAGGTAGAGATAAATGCCACCTTAGAAAGTAATTAGAAATCTTTTTAGTTTTTGGGTGGGCCATAAAGTCAGAACCCCACAGTTCCCCATAAAGTAAAACGGACTCTACCTTGGATCTGTAGATTCTTAGTGCTTTCAGAACTGTTTTTTCCCCTTATTGTAAAAAGATAAAACTCCACCTAAAGCTTGTTTTGCTTTAGTATTTACATTTTCAATGTGCTTATTCCAGTTCAGATTTTTCCTAAAGTAAATTCCAAGGTATTTAAAAGAGACCACTTCTAGTTTCTTATCCTCTAAAAAAGTCTTGTTGCCTCCTTTCATTTCCAAAGACCAATACTTTGGTTTCAGCTGTGTTGATTTCTAAACTATTTGAGGTGCAACGCTGTCAAAAAGCATCGAATAATCTTTGGAGGCCTATTTGGGATTCTGACAATATTAATGTCATCTGCCTAAAGCAAGAGAAGGATAAAGTCATTAAAAATAATTGATTGTGTGGAAGTGATTCCCTGTTAGCACCTGTTTTAGATCTTTCAAGAATCAGTTGAAAATAGTGGAGCAAGAAGACATTCTTGTCGTGCCCCCGTTTTATTTGGTGTAATCCTGTAACACACCCTAGATGCTGTGTTTGAATAGTAAGTGACAAGTAATTGCGAGAAAGCTTTGTCCATTGATGTTATTGTCAGTTTCTTCCATAATTTTAATCTGTCTGTGGAGTCAAAAGATCTCCTGAGATCTGCAAAGGCCACTCATAAATTATTTTCTCTTTTAACATATTCAGATGCTAAATAGTGCAATGCCAGTCAAAGGTCCATGCAGGAATAACCTTCTCTAAAACCAACCTGCTTTTCTCCCAAAAATTATTTTCAGAGATCCCTGTCTGAAAATGAAAAAGTGAATGTCTCCCAAGTATTTTGGTTGGATATACATAAAACTAATGGGGCAATATGATACAGTATCTTTATCACCATTTTAAAATGTGCACTCCACATTTTAAACAATGATGATCAAGGGCTTGGAAGGCAAGTCATACAAGGAGAGGCTGAAGGAGATAGGCATGTTCAGCTTGCAGAAAAGGCACTTAAGAGGGGACATGATAGCAGTCTTCAAACACTTGAAGGGCTGCCCTATAGAAGAGGGAAAGCACCTTTTCTCTTTTGCTGCAGAGAGGAGGACGTGGACCAATGGCTTGAAGTTGCAGCAAAGTACATTTAGATTAGATATCTAGAAAAACTTCTTCACTGTTAGAATAGTGAGTCAGTAGAACAGACTGCCTAGGGGAGTTGTGGACTCTCCACCACTAGAGATGTTCAAGAAGAGGTTGGATGGCCACTGGTCAGAAGTGATCTAGGCCAGGGGTAGGCAAAAAAGTGGATCCAGCCAGAGGCCAGACTCCATTTCCCAGCAGCCCCTGCCCACATCACTGTGTCCAGTTTCCATGGAGATGCCAGGAGTGGTGGGGCCATGACAGCATTGGACTGGGTTTTCCATGGAGACCAGCCCCAGCAGCGCTGGGAGGGTGTGCAGCTGGGTGGGGAGCTGCTCCATGGCTGGAGCCAGGATTTTGCAGTGGCAACAGCATGCTCTGGAGTCAGGGCAGGGCCATAATCTGCTGCGTGCACATGCCTTGCTGCTGGGGCCAGTCTCCATGAAAACCCTGGCCTCACACTAATATGGCCCCGCCCCTCCCAGGGTCTCTATGGACAGCAGCCATAGTGACATGGGCAGGGGCTGCTGGGAAATGGAGTCCTTCATGGGCCACATCTGGCCTGCAGGCCAGACTTTGGCCACCCCTAATCTAGGCACAGCTATGCCTATTTTCTACCATGGGTATTTCCCATGTTTCTGGGTTTTGCTGGTTGCTCCTGCCCCCTCCTCCCTCTCCCTCCCCCTCCCCCTTTTTTCTGCTATACAAGCTAAAATGTTTTAAAGCTTCCCCAGAGGCACTGAGTGTTGGCTGGGGACCTCAGCTGCGGTGTGCCAATTCTACTAGGAGCAAAGCCATAGGTTCCTGGCTAGAGAGTCTTGCCCCTCTGCTCAGGGTCAGACTGATTGCCACATTTAGCATCAGAAAGCAGTTTATCCCATGGTCAGATTGGTATGGCCTGCAGAAAGTAGCTGTCAGTCCCAGTGGGGCACTGGAGCAGTGCAAAATGTAATTAGGTTGCTTTGAATTTAGCAAAAAATCTTATATGTTCTGATTTTACTAGTACAATCTTATGCACCAAATGAAATATTTCTCTACCATCATAGTAACAGTTTTGGTTGTATAATATATTTATATCTGAATGAAGACAACATTCCTACAGAGATGCATACATTTATAAAGAATTTATTTTTACCTTTCTTTTTGTGCATTTTCCCCCAGATTTGCATAGCACTGGTTGTCAGCAGTAGCCTATGTAGATAGCATTGATAAATCATACTTGTCAAACTCACCAGATAAACACAAACTAAGAGTGCAACTAGTTTATATCTAAGAACCATTAATAAAACATTTCACCTACAGATACTGTTTTATGCAGAGTTTGTGATATAAACAAAATATGTTTGAACTGAATTTAATGAATCATGGCTGAAGTAAGTTGTCTTATAAGTGAAGGAATCACATATTACACAGAGTAACAGCAAATAATATACTGGGAAAAACTCAAAGTGATAATTAGGGTTGATACTTGTCCCTGTGGGATCTCCCCTTTCAGTGTGGAAGCCTTTGTATTAGTAGTTCCTCTTCCCTTGGATGCCACAAATCTCAGGATACAGAGGGAAGGGAAAGGACATTTCACAGCTTGGGGTGGAACAGGTAGGACTGAGATTAGCATGCTTTAGAGCAGTGGTGTTTAAGCTTTTGACTTGCTGCCTCCCCCAGCCCCATGTGCCTAGATAGGGCCCTGCAGGGCCTCACCTGGCTCCCTTGGGCCAGGATCAGGTCCCATACAAGCCCCAAATGCTGGGATTGTGTCCTGGTACCTCACCCTGCCTTCTCTCAGCCCCGTGTGCCCTGTGGCCCTGTGTGCCAGTATCAGGTTCTACGCGCTGGGATTGAGCCATGGAGCCCAGCACCATCCCCCCCCAGCCTCATGCAGCAGGATCGGGCCCATGCTGCCCCTTCCCAGCCCTGCACACCAGATCTCTCTCAGAACCGGGCTCCCCACAGGTCCAGAAATTTGACAGAAGGGGAGCAGCAGCACTGTTCTCTCACTACCAAATGCTTGGGCCCAGAGGGAGGCCCATTGGACAAATGACACAGGATAGGGTGCTGGATATGGCCGGTGGGCTGGAGATTGAGCACTCCTACTTGAGAGGAGTTTGTTGCTTTGATTTACTGGCTGTACAGGTACAAAATCTCCCCTTTCTCCAGTTAATTATACAATGGATGTAATAAATCCTATTATTAAAGAGGGGGCAGAGTTCGGACTTATTCTGAGGGGCTCAGGATTCAATTCTGGCTTAGCTATTGGCCTGGTCAGTGTCCTTAGGCAAATCACTTCCCTTGCTTATTCCTTAATTTCTCACTCTAACATGAGAATAATTGTTAAATGCTTGAGATTTACTGAGGAAAAACACTATAAAAACAAGGTGTTTATCCTCACATAAGTGAAAAGAATTACAAATCTAAAGCCCAAAAGTCAACTGAAAATTCTCTTTTCCTTCACTGAACTTAGTTTCAGCCTGTGTAACTTTCATTATTATCATAACTGAAATCAGTTAATTAATTTCCTTGCTATGCTTCCTCCACAATTTAAAGAATTCTCCTTTTTCTAAAATGGACAACAAAGTAACTCTAAAAAAGTAAAGTATTTATCTGACTGCAATTAGTAATCAGGGCATGTTCTTGGAATGAAGAATTGCAATTAGTGGTTAACAACATTGTTAACAGATGTCAAAATACTGAAACATAAAATAGGATTAGCTTAGATTGCATCACAGCAGAGTTGTCAAGGGCTGAGAACTTATTGCATTATTTTCTGTATAATGTGAATAAATATTGATGAAAAATGTAACATTTCATGTCAATAAAGCTATAGTTTTGCAAATATAAAAACTACAGCAGTGTATACTACTGAATACACTTTTGGATATTTAAGAATGTTGTTGATTAAATTACTGCTTTTATGAGAATAAATTCAGTTTTGTAAATTGTTGTAGGATATATGGGTGAGAAATGTCTCTTCCTGTAGTTACACTCTGGAATTAAAGTGAAGTGCTTACTCATATAGGATTTCATCTCTTTTCCTTTTTTTCCCCAAGTGGATCACCACTTCCAAGTGGAGCTATTGTGACTTTTGCAGAAGATAATGATACCGCATCTTCTGAGTTTAAGCACAAAGTTGTTATGCATCATTATTAAATATGGCAATAAATATGATAATGATTTTGCTGCATGCACTCTACTTGTGCAGAGCACAGATAAATACAGTGAATCCTAGGAGACAGAAGAGGGAGCAGCAGGGAAACATGGAAAAAAAGACTGCTTTGGCTATTTCATTTTTTAGTTTAGCTGAATGAGGAACAGATTTAATTTTATTTGCTTTTGTCTTAGTTCATCCAAAATATGGAAATGGAATTAGTTAAGTTGAAACAGGATTCAAGAATCATATGACCACAGTGAAACACTATGTCCTTTTTTCAGGGTTCCTAACCTGACCTAACAATTCAAGTTGGGATATAACTGGTCATGCAAATTTTCACAGTTAGAAGTGCAGCTTTTTAAACACCAATTTTTTCCTACTTACAGCGCTGCAGCAAGAATAGCTACACCTATACCAGTGGTCTACTTCCCCTTGTAGTTATTCAGTGTATGATAGCCATTTTCCCCTCAGGAGCATCCTCCCACTTCACTTCTTTGGGGAGTAAGGAACTGGGGGGAAAAAACAACTTATTCCCTCTTCCCCAATCAGTGGCATGGAATTTGAGCCGAAAACTACTTTTGAATATAAAATAAGATGAAAATAGAAAATAATGAGTTGTTACAAATATTTTTACATCAATTCAAGTTTCAAAAAGAGCACTAGAAATTCTAGCATTATTGTGTATGTGGTAAACAATGCTTCCTGGCATAGACATACTGGCTGGGGATGGAAGTTACACATACACCAGTTTAAGTGATCAGAAACTGGCTTAAGCCTGTAACAGAACAGAAATTCAGTGCACATAAATCAGTTTCAAAATGTCTGAAACTGGTTTAAGATAAACCTGGTTGAATGTAGTATCATACTTAACTGACTTAGGTCAAATTGGTTTATGAAGCTTCTGACCAGACCCCTTTGGTGATTCAAGTTAAATCAGAGTCCCCCAGCATCCTGGATGGGTTCTGGGGCCAGGGATGGGGGGTTAAACTCCCCTTCCCCTGAGTATGAAGCTGCCCTGCCCTGCTAAATTTACTGCTGGCTATGATTGTGGACTACAAATCCCAGAAACATGTGGAAGGAGGAAGAAGAAGTGATGAGCAAACCTGCAGAGTCATGCTGCTGTGATTGTGGACTGCAAATCCCAGAGACCTTGGGGGAAGCAGGAGGAGATAGCAAACACATAGCCGAGAGGTGTTTAATGCTCACTTCAGAGAAAGAACTATTTTTGTTCAAGCTTTTATGAGTTCAGTGCCACTACCTGTTTCACCACCCATCCCCTCCTCAGCCTGGCAGGCACCCCTGTCCCCCTCTGCCCAGGCAGACCCTCCGACCCACCATGCCCCCTCTGCTCTAGCAGGGAAGGGGTGGAAAGCCTTGGAGAGCTGCTCTCTTCCCTTTTCCTTGGCAGTGGCTGAAAGGCATGCTCTAGCACCCCCCACCTTCCGGCTTGAGCCACTGCAGTCATATGGCTGCATTTCCAGAATTGAAAGTGAATGTCTATTCACTTGCTTGTCAGTTCAATCTATGCAGGTTAGACTAACCTACAACGACTGGATTAATTTAGCCGTGGACTTTTTGACTGCCTGTACTTAGCCACTATGTTCGTCTCAACTCTCATGTGTAGTCCCCTACTCCCAGTGTCATCCATGTTATGTTGCTGAAGTTGGTTATAAAACCAGTCACATGTGACAATAAAACTATATTTAAAAGGCTCTGGAAAAAGGATTGTGTCAGTCACTCAGCAGTTAATGTAAAAAGCAAGCACAGAACCAAAATGTCATATTCAAGTTGGAACAATGCTTTCCCTATTCAAGTTAGGGCTGTTAAGTGAAAACACTTAGAAGTATGAGCCCAGTATATATAATCTGTGGCTTCACAAGGTTGTTAGGGTTTGATAAGTGAGAAAAAAAGAATGTGGGGTTATGGGGAGTTCAATCGCACAATAAGCAATCTATAACCATATGTGTTCTAGTCCTCTAAACCAGAAATGTTGGGTTTTTTGGGTAAAGAAAGAAGAGAATTGAGGTTTACCTATATTCTTACTTTAGACTTAGTTCTTCCACCCTGAATCATAGAGAACAATCCTAGAGGAATCAGTAGTACTGATGAAAGCTACGTTCAAAAAATCCATTCAGACAGTCATAGATTGAGAAATTATGATTGCATGCATAACAATAAATCATCAAAACAATGGAAAGTAGCATTTGCTTCAAATTTATATTTAGGATAAGAAACTGGGCTGGAGAGTCAGTTTGAAATATAACATTGGTAAAATGAATGGCCTGTAAAAGAACCTGTATTGAGTCTCACATATATCAGTAAGTCTACTTAGGGAGTAAAGTACTCCGTATGAGTAAGGCCAGTAAAATCTGACTGAAATAAAAACCACAGTAAATGCTGATTATCCAGACTACATATGATCTAAAATCTGATTCTGTTTTTTTAAGTTTTTAAAGATCATTATATTTCTAAGACTGCAAATTCTATATATATTCCATTTATTTATTCAAGACCTTATAAAGAATGTCTTGCATTCAAAAACTTGTCTAACTATTCCAGCTATGCAGTTGGTCCAATAAAAGATATCACCCTAAGAAATCCTTGCCTCACACATAATTCCTGGACTATCACAATTACCATATCGCTCTAACACCAGCGAATTTCATTTGTCATGTTCATTCGTTAAAAACTTCCTGCTATCTATACTTGAGGCATTTACCTAATTGATATATACTTTTATTAAGAATTGAAACAGGGAAAAGGGAACAAAAAGGCAGGGAAGGTACAACAGGGTATGACAAAACCCCAGGGGATACACCCTAGGTTTGTGTAAGCTTACTGGTCTCCCCACTTCATTGAATAGGTATACCTTGGTTATTACATAGTGACTTCTGGGTAAATTACTACAGAGCCTTCAGTCAAATAACGGAAAAAAACCCAAAAGGATGTATTACGCGGAAAGAAAAATGTGATCAAATTCAAGAGAACAAGAGAACAGGTAAAACAAAATGGACAAAAACTAACAAAAGCTTTATGCTGCTTTCGGAGTACCACTAGGCCCTGATAACATTTCAGTGAAAATGCCCTGGGGGCAACCTCCCTTCAGTTTGGGGACCTCCAGTCTACCTCTCCGCACAGCAAACCCTATCCCAACACACTCCCAGCAGGCCATATCACACCGCCTCCTCCCCACTCCCGCAAGGGACCCAGAGAGTCCTCACTACTGTCTCTGCCTGTGGCTCCATGACACAGGGGAAACATTGGAATAAGAAGTGAAGACCAGGAAGGAGGAGAGAAGCTGTAATGATCAAATAGACTGTTTTGGGCATTTTTACTTACATTTCCCCCAACTTCAGGGATAATAAACAAGAGGAATAGATTGCCTTTGGCTTTTAGAGTTTTTAAAAGACCAATCAAGAGGTACCTACATTTCAACTACTTATTTCAAGGAACTCCTAATGTCAACAGGCATTTCAGTACCTTCCTTCATTTCTGCAGAAGATTAAAACTTCTGGAAAAAACAAAAAGAAATGGGATTAGGTTAAAACAGAACAACAATGTTTATTATAGTGGATGGCTTTATTCCACTTCTTTGTTAATTCTGGATCATCCACCAAATTAGTGCCTTCTTGCAGGTCTTTCTGAGCCCTTAGATATACTGGAGTCCCAAATGGTTTATAATAATTCCCCAAATTAGGTCCATATTCTGCAACCATACTACATTAATTTGTTCTAACTCATGGGAGTAGCTTCCTGGAATAGAAGTAAGAACTCTCATTGTGAGGAACAATTTTAAAATCAGGTCCCCCAAGAGTCTATAGTTGGTTATAAATCTCTT
>NW_005841888.1:2492534-2515214 GCF_000455745.1 Alligator sinensis
TTCCAAAATAAATCTACCCATATTCGTCACTGGTCTGAAATATTTTCTTAGTTCTCATGAAAATAAACCACAGTCCAATTCAAGAATAATGACCAAACACTTATAGGAACACTTGTAATTTCTCATTCATAATGATTTGACATGCCTGGTTCACTCATGAGAACTATGGTACAATGTTACTGTGTAAAATGGACATGCAGTTAGCACTGCAGTCTTACCAGGTGTGATTTAAAGATTACAGTATAAGGCGGCAAAGAGAAAACACAGGGTACACAATTTTAGTGCATGTTACTGTTCTTACTAAGTGAAATGATTTTTCTGATAAAAGGTTTGTAGCAAAGATAGCTGATGTAGAGATTGCATGCAAATGTTAAAGTAAAATGGTTATGCAAGATAAAAGCAATACATAAACTGCTGGCACTTCGCTGCTTTAGTTGTTGTAAACATTTCATAGGTAAAGAAGAAATAAGGTTTTTAGGACTTCCTTATTCTGCATAGAAATATTGTTGTTCTGTATCGTTTTATTAACTTTGTATTTGAATTTTTGTTTGGTATAGTATATACTTAAAAGGCAGGCAGGAGGAGAATAGAATATAATAGAATTGGGAGAACAATAAACAAGGAAATGTGAAAGGAAGGCGTATGGTCTACGATCACCTTTAAAAAAGGTAGCACTGAATTTTGACTAAATAGTTTGAAAATTTAAAATGATAAGATATTTGGGCAATTATTTTTTCAGCAAGTGCATTGATGATGTATGCTTTGAAATTAACATCCTCTGCAAATCGTTTTGTTTGTAATGTCAAACATTATTATACTATGGAATATAAAAGGAAAAATTTGTAAAACATTTGAAGTGTGCAACAGAAGGAAAATGCAATGGTAGCCTCCAGAGCAGATCAAAATCCAGCTACTAGGTGTCCATAAATGTAAAATATACGTAGTCAAGAAGACAGCTAAGATTATTTGGTATCTCTTCTAAGCAGAGATATGAGAGTGGAAGATAGTTCCTAGGGAGTAGATAGATGCTCTTTACACAATCAATGCCTGAGTAAAAAAGTGCATGATTGGGCCTCTACTGAGCCACGTTTCTTACTGGGAGGATCATTCCAACTTTAAAGCCCTGCTCAGAGGCAACTTTTTCCAGACAACATATACTAGTTACTCCAAGTACATCAAATTCAATTTTAAAAAAAGCAGACCAACTCTTTGAGTGACATTAAGCAATTTTATGTAATAAATGGAGAGAATTAAAGCTACCAAAAACCCCAGACTATTTTTAAAATAGATTCTAAAACTTGTGTATATTTTATTGCTTCCAGATCCATCTCTCAATCGTTTAAAGCTCAGGTGTCAAATTTACTGACTGCAGGTCTGATTTGGACCATGGAACTGTGTTATGTGGCCCATGAGGCTAGTCAAGGGGCTGCGAATTCAGGGGCAAGTCAGCAGGGGTGAGACCTTCTGCTGAAATTCAGGGCATGGAGCCCTGATCTCAATGTATGTCTGAGGCACAGGATAAGTGATGGCAATGTTAACCACTGGGGCTAATACTACTGTTGCCAGTTGCCCACCCTGACTGATGTTTGCCCTGCAGCCACTTGGCCCTTGATGAGCCCTGTGGTCTGGGGGGCCCAGGGAGGCATCAAACTCACTGCACCCCTAGTTTAAAGTAATGTGTAATTCATGTCACATCTAGAAGGATTAATATGCTAGCATCAGCATAAACCCTGACAGAGTCATTACTGGGACACCAGAAGCTGTGGCGCAAATGAATAGAACTGCAGCTGAGAGGAGAATTATGTTGGGCCCAGCCAACCACCTGAATTTGAGGACTGTAGTTAGAGACCTTCTACCCTTTCTCCATCTAGGTTCAGTGATATAATATGTTGCTTTATTAGAGCATGTTACAAATTACTAATTTAGTGCATACTTGATTTCTGTATATTTAAAACAGTAACAATATTAATAATACTTTGCATTTCCCAAGTAATACTTTAATTTCTCCATCTGAAAATCTCAAAGTTATATACAAATAGTAAAACTTAGATGTTTCCTGGGTTGTTTGTTTTTGTTTTTGCTGTTGGGTTTTTTTGTTTGTTTGTGTGGGATTTTTTAGGCATTATTAGCTCCATTTAATGAAAGGGGAACACAAGGACTGAAAGGTGGAAAGCAGCATGTCCAAATTCAGGCATGAATTCTACCAGGCTAGAAACAGAACATAAAACTACCAGTGCCAAGCTTTATTTCTACAAAGCTTGCTGAAGACCAGTTTAAATCTTTTACTCAGATGCTGCACAGGAATCATTTCAAATTTTAATATTAGTGTCAATAAAATTACGTAAGTTTTTTTGCCTGTGCCCAGAATAATAATTCCTTGAATACACCCTGAAAAGATAAAGGTTATAGGCCAAATTTATCTCTGGTCTAATAATCAATTATTGGCCTACAAAGCTTTATGAATAAAACTCTAGCAAACAGATCTTTCATAATTAGTCATTTTTGTATAAGCAATGGCAAATAAGACATCATTTGTAAAAAAACCCAAACAAATCTCCTTTGTTTTATAATAAAAGAACAATGAGAAGGATCTTGGGTGCATCTTGCCCTTTCTAATATAGTAGGTAGGAGATAAAGTCTAAGTAAAAACTTAAAACGGATAAGCTGTTACCTCACATTTATCAAGGTGATACTTGTGGAACCCAGAACACGTTGCCAATTATCCCTGGCCAAAGTTGTACTCATCTTTTGGAGGCAAGGACTGAGCTGATCTAATTTGTAGTTCCTATCCTCAGTATTGCTCACCAGTTTCTCAGGGTCAGAAATCAGCTGATTGATTTTCTGTATGTCCTGTCGTTTTGAAGATGTATCTCCTGATAGCACATTTTGTTACTGAGTTCATTATTTCCATCTTTTATCACTTGTAGAGTCTCTTGAAAATTATAGTACATATCTGGGGATGCAGGATCCATATTTTTAGGAGGCAGCAATGGACTTGCTGGCAGTACTGACTTTGCCTACTTTCTTGGTTTATTTCTTTCTCATTAGCTGCTGTAGTATTATTAATAATTAACACCATTACAATAATTTATGAAATAATAATATAAAATAATACATATTATTGTTAGTATGCTGGTTAGCTGTCATATTTGCTGCTTGAAGATCGAGTCAAAATAGATTTAGAACAGACAAAATCCTGGTCATTGTCCAAACTCCTATATTAAGCTAATGATAGGCACCAGGGACAAAGTCAAAACATTTAAAAATATCAGAGACTATCTCCTTTACATATCTTCAGAGGTGATATCCTTATTGAACTATGTACTACTTAAAATAAAGGTAAATATAGGGGGTCCAAGGACAAAACATTTGCTCTTAAGAAGTCACTAGTAACTTCATTTCCATTTCCTTGTTCATATAGTCTTGGTCCTTATTTGCCATGCAGTAACTTACATTATCAGGATCCAAATGGAGAACACTCAGGAAATGTAAGGTTCTAGTAAGAACAATATGCAGTTTTAAAGCCAAGTACATCAGATTCAAACCCTCCTTGTTGTTAAAAAAATTCATAGTTTTGGTGTTACACTAATCAGACATGCAATTTATGTTGTGCTATATATGATATTTATGCTATATAAATTGGAATATAGACAGATTTTATAAAAATATGAGGCAGGTCCCCAAGTGGTATAAATTTGTGCACTTTGAGTGAAAGGAGTGAGGTGATTTGCACCATCTCAGGTCCTGGCCATGTAGAAAAAATATAGTCATCTTTTGGAGGCGGGTCATTAGTCTGTGTCAGATACCAGGGTCCATATCCTTCAGAACAGAATTGTGTCAAGGCACTGCCTTTTATGATGATGCCTTAGGGCAGAGGTCAGCAGCGTTTTCTGACAGAGGGAATGGCCCAGCTCAGGTAAAGGATGGGCATTAAGACTGAGCCATCGCCGCTGTCTCTCCCCAGCTCTCACCTGTGGAGTGGCATGGTGAAGCCCCTCCTTGCCCACCTACCACAGCCCATGACACCAGATGGGTGTGTGGCACAGGAAGAGTTTGCTCTCCACCAGAGGCCCAGGCAGCTGACTACAGTGCCACATAGGGAGAACTCTCCTCTGCTTTCATCAGTCCAATGGGACTGCCCTGCCTAGCAAGACGTGGGACAGCCAGGGTGAGGGCGTACTTATACCCAGCATCGGTGTTGATCTAGTAAAGGATCATCTTGAGAGGCTGGACACCTTCAAGTCAGCTGGTCCTGACAGATTACACCCTAGGATACTCAAGGAGATGGCAGGTCATAGCCCAAGCATTGGCAAAAATATTCGAAAACTTGTGGTGCTCGGGTGAAGTACCTGAAGAAGGCAAATGTGGTGGAAAGTAGATCCCGGGAAGTACAGGCCAATCAGCTTGACCTCAATCCCTGGTAAGATTCTTGAGAAAATTAGCAAGGAGACCCTTCTGGATAAGCTGGCTGAGGGCAACATCCCAAGGGATAACCAGCACGGGTTTCTCACAGGTAGGTCTTGCCTGACCAATCTCATCTCCTTCTATGACGAGGTGACATATCACCTGGATAAGGGAGATGAGATTGACATATGTCTAGACTTTTAAAAAGCCTTCAATCTGGTGTCCCATGACTTTCTCATGGGAAAATTGGCCAACTGTGGCTTTGGCTACACCACAGTCTGATGGCTGGAAAATTGGCTCCAAGGTTGGACCCAGAGAGTAGTGGTCGATGGCAGCAAATCATTATGGTGCTCCGTGACCAGTGGCATCCCCACAAGGCTCTCTCCTTAGACCAGTTCTCTTTAACATCTTTATCAACAATGTGGACACTGGTGTCATTAGCGCACTGGCTAAGTTCGCCGATGACACTAAACTTTGGGGCATAGCGTCCACACCTTAGGACAGGCAAGTGATCCAGGCTGACTTGGATAAACTTAATAAGTGGGCAGACACAAACCTGATGACATTCAATACCAATAAATGTAAGGTACTCCACCTCAGGGAAAAAAAACCCACAGCATACTTATAGGCTCGGCAGTGCTACACTTGCTAGCACCACTGCTGAAAGAGACTTGGGGGTCATGATTGACCACAAGATGAACATGAGCCACCAATGTGAAGTCGCAGCTGGTAAAGCAAACAAAACCCTGGCTTGTATCTATAGATGCTTCTCAAGTAAATCTCAGGATGTCATCCTCCCGCTGTACTCGGCCTTGGTGAGGCCACAGCTGGAGTACTGCATCCAGTTCTGGGCTCCGCAATTCAGGAAGGATGTCAAGAAACTTGAGAGAGTCCAGAGGAGAGCTATGTGCATGATCAGAGGGCATGAGAATAGGCCTTATGAAGAGAGGCTGAGAGCCATGGGACTCTTCTTACAAGTACATGAGGGTGTACATCAGGATCTGGGAGAATGTCTGTTCATGTCTGTCCAAGAAAAAACAAGGACCAACAGTCAAACTCCTACAAGACTGTTTTAGGCTGGACATAAGGAAAAAATTTCTTTATGGTTCGAGCCCCCAAGACCTGGAATAGACTCCCTCCAGAAGTGGTGCAGGCACCTACTCTGGACTCATTCAAGAAACACTTGGATGCTTATCCTGCTGGGATCCTTTGACTCTAGCTGACTTCCTGTCCTTGGGGAAGGGGGCTGGACTTGATGATCTTCAAGGTCCTTTCCAGTCCTAATGTCTATGAAATCTATGCTGGAGCCACAAATGGCTGATACTGGTGTGGTGCAGGAGAGTCCCCCGTCACCAAATGCTGCTCTCCAGGCCCTGCTGCAGGCCAGATGTGGACCTTCCAGTGCCATAAGTTGCTGACCCCTGTCTTAGAGGAAAACTTAACAAAAGGAATTGTTTTTGTGGTTCAGGTAGAAATACAAAGCAAATAAATCATCTTTCTTTGGCAGCATGAAAGACGCGAGTGGTTTTCTTTTCTATTTGGTAATATAGTCACTTCGCTTTAAAGTGCATAGTTGTGAGTAGTCTTTGGCCAATGGAAAAATAATTTTATGAAGACCTGCATTATGTCCTATTTCCCCAGTAAAAAACATTGCCTGTTCTGTTCTCTCTCAGCTTCTCCATAATAGATCAAAATAGGCTTAGACAGTGTGACAGAAGATAAATATTTAAGCTACAATCTAATGGCCATCATCTGCCATTCTTCCAAAAAATATGAATCTGCAAATCCCATGTTCTATATATTTGAATATCAAATTCCTAAGATGTCCTGAAGTATGATATCTTTCTAAGGCACATGATACCCACACATATTGAACTAGCTTGGTTTATATACAAAGCACAAAGGAGTACAATTTAAGGGAGTAAATGTATGCATTTAGCAATGGGAGCAACATAATATCCCTTTTCTAATTTTTCACACTGCAAATATCTGTAAACTCATGAGTGCTCTCTTTGACATGCATTGTGAGTTGCATATTGATAACTATAGTCAAGCTCCATTTTCAGTAAATGACTGTATGTGATATTGAAAATATTTAATTCAGTCCAATAATATTAGAATAATTGCCTGCAAACTACTCTCCTTATGTATTTTCACCTTAAATTTCACAAAAAATTAAATAGATACTCTGATGGTGGACTGTCATTGATACTTATTTATTCAGCACTGGATATCACATTAGGTGCTTCGTAGATAAACACACAAAACTTTTATTCTAGATAGTTTACATCGAGAGCTCCAATTTTGCAGTTGAATTCATTGGGATATGCATTTTGCTTGTGCAAAACGAACTGTAGGACACAGACACAGGAGAAAGGATGAACTTGGAATAACAGGCTTGGAACTACTGTGCGCTTTTACACGTGCTCCGACTCATTCCGATTATGACATGTCAGAGCAGACAGTTAATCAAGTCTGCTGGAGCGCTGCAGTGTCTTGTGTATTCAGTGTCCCTGCATTTCAAAATGGCAGCAGGGGCACTTTAACTAAAGTTTGTTGAATGAAACCTTTCCAACGTGAAACCTACAGGCTGTGTTCACAGCTAAACACTACCACCTGCCCTGCATGGCAGGAGTTCCTGCTTGGTTCCACAGCTGACACCACTAGCAGGTTCTGGGTCTCGTCAGGGCTCTGGGAAGGCGCTTCCACTGCACCAGGAGGGCAGTGGTATCAGCCGTGGACACTACTGGCAGGTTCTGCATTCCGGCTCCTGAACCTACTGGCAGTGTCCACAGCTGACACTGCCACCCGCCTATGTCCACAGCTGATACCCAATGCTGCTGGAAGGAAGCAGTGCCACCTGTTCACCCAGTACCATGCACCAGCCAGAGCTACTGGCCACCCACAAGCTAGAACCAACTAATTGGTGGCTGTTCACCCACGGGCTGGATTGTATCCATTGGCAGGTTGGATCTGGCCCACAGGCCATATTTTACTCTGTGCTACTGGCTCTTTGACAGATTCTCCAGATACCCAACCTGGCTTGCCCACAAACCTTGAGTGAGGTCTGACCCTGTTGTTCCTTGACCTGACTCTTGTTTGATCTGATGGATACCTCACCTGGCTACCCTCCTGACCCCATGCTGTGCCCGGCCCTCTGGCTCTCCGACTCAGTTCCCCAGGCAGATCTCATGGATTCTGGCTTCCCTAAACTTGAACTCTGTACAGGCCCCTGGGATTGTGGCTGCTTCTCCTGACCCTGGTTGCCCACACCCAGGCATGACAAAAGGCAATCACACTCACACATTCTGTTAGCAATTCATGCAAGAACCTCCACTCTCCAATCCAGTACCCTTATACTTGCCTCTCCAAGCAGTCATAATATTATCCTCCTCTAGACACAAAAGCAATTAGAATAGTTGATTTTGACATCAGTGGACATGTCTACATGAGATGCTGACTGTACAGTAGCTGAAAAATACTGTGCAGTAGCATATAGCACCACAGACAGTGCTGAAACACTACTACACAGTATTACACCAGCGCTACTGTGCAGAAACTCCAGTTACTGCATATTTATTTAGTACTTGTGTAACCCTTGCTGACATGATAGGCTGGGCAATATGCCGGATTCTGCATCCTCATGGTGCCAGTAGCCCTGGGAACCCCCTCAGGCAGGTCTGCTAACTGAGGTGCCCCTTGGAGAGGTGCATCCCTCAACCTCACTGCCCAAGAATTTACTTTAAGTCCAATAAAAAATGGGTTTCTTTATTATACACAACTATATACAGAAAATAAATGATTGAACAAAAGAAGAAAAAATATGTATATAATATCAATAGTTAATAATAAAACCAACAATTTGAATAGAATTTACAAGTGCAACAATAGATGAATTCCACCACACTGGGTGGTACCACTTGTATCAAACAACCTCAATGATTACATTCACCTGGTTATAAAACACTTTAAAATAGTTTCCCCCGCCAAAACCCAGGTCGATTTCCCTTTGGTCAGCTCCCTTTCCCATAACAATAAATGGCAACACAGCTTTAACAATGATACACCACTAGGTGGCAGAAGCGAGGCTTCTGCTGCTCCCGGGAAGGTGGACTTTGCTCTTCCTTGGTAACTCAGCAAAAACCCTGAGTCTCTGATCAGCCACTGCAGGTAATAGGCAGCAAAAAACCGGAGTCTCTGATCAGCCACTGCAGGTAATAGGCTTCTTTTCTTTAGTTTCCTTCTGAAAAGATACACCTCCTGCAAACACTAGGGGTTACGTGCCCACTCACACACCCATGCAGATTTGGGATTTGCACAGCCCACTCCCTCTCTGGGCTGTCTCTCTCCCCCAGCAGCTCCACATGCAAACAGGGGATTCCCTCTGCCCGGAGTCTCTGATCAGCCACTGCAGGTAATAGGCTTCTTTTCTTTAGTTTCCTTCTGAAAAGATACACCTCCTGCAAACACTAGGGGTTACGTGCCCACTCACACACCCATGCAGATTTGGGATTTGCACAGCCCACTCCCTCTCTGGGCTGTCTCTCTCCCCCAGCAGCTCCACATGCAAACAGGGGATTCCCTCTGCAGGTCTCTGTCCCTGAAGTACAAACCTTTCCAACCCAAACACAGAGGACATCTCTCTGCAGGTCCCGGACAAGGCAACTTCTCGCAGCTCCCAGAATTAAAATGAAATGCCACTTATATATAGGTATCTAGTGAACACAATGTTTTATTGGTATAGTTACAGTTTTAAAGCAATTTGGAAGCCTACCAGTACCTCAATCATTATAATAAAATACATTCTAACCACCTATATATTTTGGCATTTGATTTTGGGTTTGTATTTATCATTAAAAATCAGAGCTCCCCTACCCACTTGACTCACCAGGATGCAGATTCTGGTGCAGTTGTCCCTTCCCCCCCCACCTTGCTTTGTGGCACTGAGCAGCCCTGATATGCTGGTGCTCTGCCCCTGCCCATGTTGTTGCCCCTTACTCCCAACCCACAGCCCCCAGGCCTTGCCAGTGCTCCTTACTCCTGAACCACATCTCCTTGGCCTTGTTAATGCCCGTCACTCCTGACCTGTGGCCGTCCACCCCCAGCCCCACAGTGTGTGAGGAAGGGTGTGGGTATGTAGGAAGTGGGGTGTGTATGGGCACACGTGGTGCAATGGAGGGGGCACAAGGGATGCATCAAGGATGCAGTGGGCAATGCTCCCTGCCCTGAGATTTCTGTGCCTACAACAGGGTGCAGAGCTGCAATCAGGTTGGACTAGCTCTGGGCAGGAGCCACCTCTGTGGCCCAGTGGGCAAGACCTGGTGTGGGAGGGAGCACCATACCACCATGTCTGCAAAGCTGAGGCACCCCCTGCCCAACCAGCAGCAGGGGGACAACTCCACACCATTGCCACTACCATGCCTCCCCACCTCTCTCTCTGCCATGGTGCCTGTGCTCCCCACACCTACACAACACATTGCCTGTGGCCCCCCCACCGCCCCACCCCAAAGCCTTACCTGGAGGGAGCTGCAAGAGCTGCTTGGTTGCCACATGTATGCTTGCACACAAATGGATGTGGTGCCCCCTGCTTCCGATTACGCTCCCCTGCTCCTCCCAGCCCCAAGCAGCCCCTTGCAGGCTGAAACTTTGCCAGCCTGCAAGGGGAACCTGCAATTTCCCATGTTTTTCTCCTTTAAAGGAGAAAAAACCCCACATATTTTTCTCCATTAAAGGAGAAAATCTATGTTTTTCTGCAACAAACAAAAAACCTAGATCCCTGCTTGTATGTCAAAAATAGGTATGGTTCAGGAGGAAGAAGGTGGAAGATCACAACATATCTGGGTGACAAAGACTTGAAAGATACAGTACTGATATTTTAGTGGGGCTCTTTTACAGACCACTAAGTCAGGAAGATGAGGTGAATGACAGAATGAGGCACTCTTCAAGGAGCTGACAAAATTATCAAAAAATTAAGAGATGGTACTGATAGGCAACTTCAATTTTCCAGACATCTGCTGGAAGAATAACATAGGCCAACACAATGTCGAGCAAGTTCCTAGCTTGGGTGAAAAAACTTTCTGTTCTAGAATGCTGAAGATACAACAACTAGGAGATCATCTAGCACCTTGTCCTGACCAATAGGGGAAAACTGGTGGAGGATGTGAAGGTGATGGGAAATTTGGAAGGAAGTGATCACTATATGGTAGAATTTATCATCTTGAGATGACAAAAGCATGAGGTCAGCAGAATTAAGACACTGGATTTCAAAAAGGAGAGATTGTAGGTATGATGCCATGGGAGGACAGACTATAGGTACTCTGGAAGTCTAGAAGTTTCTGAAGGGGATAGTATTGGAAGTCAAACAAGAAAGTATTCTGACATAATAGGATCATTTGACCCCAGCAGACTTCCTGCCTATGGCAGGGAGGCTGGACTCTATGATCTCATGAAGTCCCTTCCAGCCCCTAATGGCTATGAAATCTATAATAGAAACACAAGATAAATGGCAAGAGATCAAAGCAGCTAAACAAGGAGCTTCTAGGATGCCTCAAGAGCAAAAGGAAAATATACAGGCAATGGAAAGATGGGCAGGTCAACATGGAAGCATAACAGGAAATTGCAAGTACTTGCAGGGGCAAAAATCAATAAAGCAAAGGTAAAAACTGAGCTTCAACTAGCAAGAGAAGTTCAAGACAACAATACGTTCTATAAATATGTTGGTCAGAAAAGAAAGACCAAGGACATTTTGGGTCCACTGTTTAATAGCTACGACAAACTTAACAGAAGATACAAAGAATGCGGAGCTGCTCAACAGCTACTTGCCTTAGTCTGTGCACAAAAAAACCTAAACTGAAACCAGATAGCTAGTAAGGTTTATTTGGATAAGGAAGGGGACAAGCTGGGGGATACCCAGCTTGGGGGGGGGCAAACTTAGAGGGGTGCAGGGGCAGAGCTGCGTCTCTTGGCTGGCGCTCACTGGCTGCAGGGCCAGGGCTGGGAGAGCCGGGTGGCAGGGGCTGCAGAGCAGGATGGTGGCAGCAGTCCTGGCCCTGGCACTGAAGGTGCTCCCTCTGCTGCAGCCCATCCTGGGGGGATATCTGCAGCATGCAGCAGCCAAGATGAGGCCTGTGCCAGGTAGGCCAGGCTGGGTTGGGTACACCCTTGTGATAGGGGGTCCCTGAGCTGAGCTCAGTCATGGTGCCTGGCAGCATGACAGGGGCTCTGGGCCAGGCTGTGCCATGGGGTGGGTGCTAGGCAGCACCTCTGCCGCAGCTCTCAAAGCTGGGAGTAGGGCTCACCTGTTGCCATCCTGTTCCATGGGGTGCTGTCAGCCCCTACCAGGGGCTAGGTCAACATCTCCTGTGCCCTGCAGGGGGCTCCAGGGCAGGGGCTTTATGGGGTGCCATGTGGGTCCAGCCCTAACAGACTTTCCTTGCCATGATGTCGAAGCATGGGGCCTCCCTAAAAGCACAGGACCCAGGGCAGTTGCCCCAATTTGCTGTACCCTAGAGACAGCCCTAGGAATTACATAACAAAGGAAAGGTCAGAGATTTGAATAGGTCTAAATGAATTCAAGTCAAGTGGTAATTAACATGCTCTAGCAGCCTCCATGTCATGTGTATTCAGTGTCCTTGCAATTCAAAATAGCAATGAGGACGCTGCTTGAACTAAAGCTAGTTGAACAAGGTTTAGTTCAACTGCCCCCACTGCCATTTTGAAGTGCAGACACTGAATATACATGACACCACAGGCACTTTAAATTAGAGTGGCTTTTGGAGCTGCCCTAATTAAAGCGCCACCCACCTCCACCCCAGAGTATGCATATGGACACCCAGAGGTTCTTGGCTAGAGTATCTTCTCCTTCTGCTCAGGGTCAGAATGGATTACCATATTTAGGGTCAGGAAGGAATTTTACTCCGTGGCTAGACTGGTATGGACTGTGGAGGTTTTTGCCTCTCTGTAGTAAGGGGAGGGAGGGACGTGGCCCTTTTGCTTGGATCTGAAAGGCTAGGGCACATGGTTGATGAGGAGAGACTGTGGGAACTGGGCTTACTTTCATCTGCAGAAGAGAAGACTGAGGGGGATTTAATAGCAGCTTTCAACTACCTGAAGAGTGGTCCCGAAGAGCATGAAGCTAGCCTGCTCTCAGTGGTGACAGAACAAGGATCAATGGTCTCAAGTTGCAGCAAGGGAAGTTTAAGTTGAATATTAGGAAAAAAACCTCTCACTAGGAGGGTGATGAAGCAGTGGAACAGGTTACCCAGAGTGGTGGTGGTATTTCCATCCTTGGAGGTTTTTAAGGCCTGGCTCAAAACCCTGGCTGGAATGATGTAGTTGGGGATGGTCCTGCTCTGAGCAAGGGGTTGGTTGGAGTAGATGACTTCCTGAGGTCCCTTCCAACCCTAATTTTCTGGTTCTGTGATTGCTTGAGTACATTTGAAGAACTCTTGCAGCACCAGGGCACTGATCACCATTGTATCCCTGCTTTCCCTGTGGCAGGGTAGGTTCTATGCCTTGCAGTTGTGTGATAGGGATCATTGGTGTTGTTTTAATAAGATTAGATAAAGATTTATATAGGATGACTTAGGTAGGGATGATCCTGCTTTAAGCAGGGGATTGGACTACATTACCTCCACAGGTCCCTTCCAGCCCTACTTTGCCCTGATTCTAGCTCTGAGTTTAAGCTACTGTGGGAAAGTAGTCCCGTTTAAATACTTTTATCACAAATGAGAAATACAAAACTAGTACACACTATCAACAAGTAAGTGCGTGAGCTATGACTCTATAGTACCACATAATAGTATAATCCAAAACAAATGTGAGTAATGAAGAGTTATCTAGTAAGAAAATAGGACCATACAAAGTCTGGAAGAGAACCAGACATTCTGAACATAATTGAATAGGATAGAAGGATTGCAAAAAGTTGAAAGACAAAACATTATAGACCTGCAAAATGAGTTTTTCAATATACATCCCCCCAGATTAAAAAACAAAAATAGTACTGTGCTGAAAGAATGGGCAGATAATGTCTAGATGTTTACAGTGTGTCCATAGTTATCTGCAAACTTTCTGTGATAGAATTTTTAAGAAACAATAGGCTACTTCCTTTCAGAATAGCAAAGAAGTCAATGGATTAAAAGACTCTAAAGAGATTAACCCATTTATTTATCTGTATGTGTAATGTTCTAGGAAAAAAGTTAACCAAGCAGTAAGATTTCATACATTGTCTCTAAATGTTAATAAAAGGATTTTTCTATGTACAGACTTGTTGAACTATTTAGAAAACTCTTAACTTCATCTTCAGTCTCAGGTTTTTACATCTTAAAATCAAAGTTTAGATACCTCTGCAAAGTATCTAGTCTAATACTTCTGTTTCATCTCGCAATGAATTTGTATTACTGCTAGAAAAGCTAACACAGGCATTTATGTATGCTGAAAGGGAGCTGGGTTTCAAGAATAAAAAGTGAAAAGACAGCTTTAATCTCCATCTGCCCCATACCCATCTCTTAGTGTGTATACACAGGGTGGGAGGATTTGGCATTGTTCTTTAAACTCATCTATCAACTGGTTGGCCTTCGTCTAGGTAAAATAAGGGAGGAGGCTGAAGGAGGAGGGAAACACAAAGCGGGGAGCAGAATGGAGAAGATGTGATTTGACTACCATCAGGGCAGAAATGTAATAGATGCTTGTTTTATTTTTTTGTCATTCTTTCCAATAATGTGTTGGAATGGAACTTCTTTATGTAAGAGGTAGGATTTTGATAACAAGCCAGCTCTTTCACTTCTTTAGAAGGCTACCAAAAACATCTCAATGAAGTACAGATGTGCACTGGTTATTAAAGAGGATGAGGATATTGGTTAGCTTCCTAGTAGAAAGTGTCCACATGTGGTCTGTAAATTTTACAAAGTGTTTTGCACTTACAGCCTGTTTGAACTGCTGCAGTTATTGTACTCTGCTGAGATTTGCTTGTGACTCACAGCAAGACAGTTTGATGGTATCACCCCTTTGGCCTTCAGAGTAAAGTTTTCACTGAGACTGAGAGCTGATAGAATTGGTCAGACTGTTGAATTGATTATTGCTAATGATGCATAATTTGGGAGGAGGCTGTGGGACTGCAGAGAATGACAAAAGCATGAATGGGAAAGAGGAAGATAAAAAGATGCTGAGAAGGAAAACAAGAACAATGGGAGGCAAGAGGAGCTTTCAGAGGGTTACATAGCAAAACCTGAGAGCTTTGATATTAGATTTCTTTTTATTGACACTTACCTGGTTCCACATGCAATACAATATTTCACTGCATTGTATTAATTTATGTGGCAAATTTTTATTTTATATATGTGTGTGTGTGCGTGTGTGTATAAATAAAACTTGTTGGTGGGCTCAGATTTTAATTCAGCACCAGATTTAATTCAGTACATGAATTAAATATTGCTGTCTTGTAGATTTGGCTGGTATGTGAAGATTGAAGTTCTTTTTTAATTACGAAAACAAAAAAAAACCCCACACACAGCTTTAACAGACATAAATTTAATTAGAAATAGTGGCAAGGCTGGACTTTAACAAGTGACACAAATGTGAGCAATAATGCTGATAATCTTTGGGTTTTCTTCATCAGTGGAAGTGACCCAAAAGAGCAGATCTGTATTTGTTACGAGCCAGACCTTGAAACATTCACTTTCAAATTGGTGAAGACTTCACGACAGCATCTTTTCCCACAGATAATCTATCAAAATTTAATGATTAATCCTTTATATGGCAATAAGAGCCATTTTAGATTATGCAGTACCTAAGAACTTCGAGTGGTCTGGGAAGAATACTTGGTACCTGCAGTTAATGAAAAAAAAAAACACAATCCTTCCTGGTTTTTCTAGCTTTACTTCTACACACAGCGTGTCTATCTGCTAAACTTCTGTAACATTCACTCAAAAGATAGCATGGCAGTTTCAGTAGGACAAAAAACATCACTATTAAGTGAATATTCAATAGTATTATGTAACAGAAACAAAATTTTTCTGGTGATGGTGACTTCTGGCCTCAAGGGACTTGTCCTATATATCTACTTCCTTCACAACGTAGTGTTTATAAAGAAATACTTACATAAAGTTGACATAAGTTTGTACTAGCTTTTTACAGGGGCTGATTTTCTTATGAGGGCTTTTGTTGTTGAGGGCCAGACTGTATACAGATTGTGGACAGGTTGTGTACACACTGCCTGGAGTTGCAGGTGTGTAGCGTCATCCGACCACAAATGATGTTATACAAGGTCTGTGCCTCAGAAGGCAGAAATCCTCCAAAGCATCAGGAAGACAATATGAGCATGCACTCCCCTCCATCCCTTCCTTGGGTGGTACTGCTGACCAATGTTTCTATAACTGCTAAATCCAGTGACTGGAAGATGGCATGATGACATGGTCTCACTCTTTCTCCATTCATTGAGAACTTGTAACTCCCCAGAGCTTAGAGGATGGATGGGAAGAGGACAGCACACATGAGAGGAAAGTCTTATTGCCCTCTTTCCCAGATACACCGGTTTGAAACCCAGCACAACTGTGCCCAGAGTGACAACTACAAATGGATCATGCTGTGTTCATTCCACCTGACTTTTAGCTTTCTAACCCTATTAGTGTTTCTTCTTTTGATGGACCTGAGGAGGGGGTTATTTGCCTGACTGGAATATAGCTGCCTTTCAGCTTCGAAGACAGAAAACATTAAATGCTAATGTAACCCGATAGCTCTTGTTTCAGCTTCTCACCTTTGCTAACCAGGAGACATTCAAGTTTCATGGCATTCCTTTCTCTTCAGTCTATCATGAAACTTCAGAGGATCATGACCTTTTATCTCTATTTGCAGACCATACTCATTTTTCTTCCTGCAAAAAACTAAATATTGATCCACAGACTTAAGGAGTATGTCACAGCCTCATGTTTCTTTGTGCATATTATGAACATGGCATTTTGCCAATGAAAGTAATTGATGCACAAGCACAGACAGAATCTTGACTATTTCTAGCCCATGTGGCCCTTCATATATAAACATGGCATCTTTTTTTCCTTTAGACTTCGGTCCTACATGCATTTCATCATGACTACTTTCCTCATTGACAAAATAAATCTGTATTTCTTTTTGCTCCTATTACCACTACAAATGCAACATGGCTAGGAGTAGAATGAGAGAAAGAGACCACTTTGTGCATCACCAACAATTATCCCACTGAGACAGTGGGAGCCAGATACCATTTATCTGTTTTTACATGGTCACTTTTTTATAACAGACCCTGGTTCAAAAGTTCTGTGGGATAGCAGTGAGCTACTTGGAAATCATGCAGCTAGGAGAGAGAATGTTCCTTGGGGACAGTGCTTCTTTTATAAGCTATTAAAGTTCTCTCTCAGTTCTGATAACATCAGAACCTCAACTGGTAGGAACCACCATCTTGTATACTGGAAGCACAGTTTTTTCTAATGAGGAATGAGCTCTGTGATGTTCGTTACTAGAACAGTGTAATGGTTAAAGCACTACAGTGGGACTTGAAAACCTGGATTTAGTTCCTTGCTTAGCTGCTGTCTAACCCTGGAAGCACCTGAACTCCACATAGCTGTCTTTTTTACTATAAAGTTCCCCCAGTGTCTATTTTAGTGCATTTGCATATTTCCAGAACACAGCAGTTGGGACAGGGCACCTTGGCACCTAGCTCGCAAAGACCAACTAGGATGGTCTAGAAACTAAGCATTCCTCTGCCAAGAATTAAGGGTTGTGGATGTCAAATAGAAGTGCCCGTGTACAGTCCCCAAGTAGGTCTTCTGGAAAGGCAATTTTTTTTAACTCATTCCTGACCTCAATGTCCCTATTGACTAGTTGTAGACAGCCACAGATTCAGCATGCTGCCTGTTTTTGGTCCAATTCTGAGATGGCTAAATCTCCCAACACTGCATTGGGAACCTAGGTTTCTATCATAGGATTTTACTCCAGGAATCAGGCATCTAACACTTGTTTTGGCTTCACCTTCTAGTATCACGTCATATGAAACACTTAGTGCTTATAACCTGAGCATCCATGTGTTCAAGCAGAGTAACACACACTAAGTGAGTTTTTATTAATAATATTAGCCAATTGCCTATCAGGACTGATAGGGGGCGGGGGGAAGAGGGACAGAGTGCTGCTGCTGCCTCCCAGGAGCAGGGGAATGGGAAAGGGGAGGAAACCTTGTCATGGCGGTGCTCCGCCATGCTGCGACCACCACCACCTCCTGTCCAAAACGCTCTTGGAGCACTCTGGTTGTGTCAGTAACCAGAGTGCTCCAAGAGCATTACAGCTGGACAGACAGAAAGTCGGACTAAGTCCTTCATTGTATTATAATTGTAATAATTATTGTATTATAATTATCATAGCAAAGTTATGCCTTTTCCCATGAAGAGTATTTCCAGATCCTATTAAATAACATGTGTTAAGCTATTGCTCCATAGAGAGAATACAATCAATTGTGGTCCTGGGGCTAGGACCCAGAATCCGCTGTTTGGACAGAATCCTGGCTCCAGGACAGAATGGAAGAGTGGAACTGGCTCCACTGATTGCTGGTCCCAGATTTGGGACTGCACTAATCTCCAACTGGTTCCAGTGCTTGGGCACTGGCAGGATCCAGCAGCAGGGGCAGGACCCTTTCGTGGGCTCATCTCACCATGCTTATCTTCTGCTGCCAACAGCAGAGACCCAGCTTGGGAGATCTTAGAAAGCATGTTCTGAGCAACAGCACAGTAACGTTCTAGCTTTTGGCAATACTTACTACAATATAAATAAAACACATGCTAAGTGTCCTGTGTGACAAAGTCCTTATCTCTTTGCCTTAGAATTCATGGAGGATTTCTCAACTGTATGGTAGTATCAGGTGAAGATAAATATATTAAGGATTGTGAGAGCTGGTAATGGGTTCATATAAATGCCTTGGATTGGGAAAGTCAGAGTTTTGTGTTTCTAGCAACCTCTAAGCAGGATTCGAGGCAAATATGCATTTGAATACAGATTTTTTAAGGTCACGCACTTCCAGGAATTACCTCTCTTTGACTAGAAAAGAGCATGAACACAGATTGTATTTATCAAACAATAAAAACACTGCATGTACAACAGAAGCCAGACAGTTTTGGCTTCTCTTGTTCCAGCGTAAAGCTATTCTGTTAAATAAGAAATACTTTTTTCAAATAACATGCTCTTTGTCACATACAAATGTCTTCTACAAAAAAACAAAACACTAGAATCTACAACTTCATGATATTGCTACATTTTTCTAAAAAGAAACAGAACTCCATTTTTTATATAAAGCACAGAGGACTGAGCACTGCCCTACGCTCTATAAGATGGCACACGGTCATCTTATTTGGAGGTTCTCTCACCTTTCTTTTGCCCATCAGCCAGTAACATTAGTGGTCTGCCAGCAATGGCACTACCACGTGGTTCTGCTGAGTTTCCCTGGCAAAGTTTGCCTGGGCCTGGAATAATCTTTATGAAGAATTTAATAGGACATTTTACAATCACATGTTAAAATTTTAGCTCTCTAGTCCGACAGATGCATGGGCCTTTTAAATAGGCTGCTAGTGTTCAAGATTAATTATTAGTAAAGTTATTTGTTCAGCGTGGTTTATCATATCACTAAAATCAATTATCATTATGCTGTAATTACATACGAGGTATCTATATGAAAGAGAAAAAAAATGCCTAAGCATGTCAAAAGAATTTAGGAGATCCTATCTTAACATAGTAACATAGATAAGAACCTTCTAAAAGAGTAACAGCAATATATTTACTCATAATTTTCTCTCTGTTCTAAATAGTGAAACAAGGAAGACTTAATGGAGCACCTGGCAAGTTTTATTTCCATTACCTTAGATATAAAAAGAGCCTATTTTGCTTTTAATAGTATAGTATCAAAGTAGATCTGTGTAAGCTAGCACACTAGCAAATGTTAGTCCATGCTTATCCATGTCATCACGGCTCAGAAGGAAAGAAATGGGGATATAGTGTGGGGGGTTTTTTGTTTGTTTTCCACACCCTTTACAAGGAGAACTAAAAACAAACATAGTACCTTCCAAATAATTGTACAATTGGCTACTATGCTAGTGTTCAGTGAAGTACACATTTGCATGCACTCTCTCAAAGTATGTTCCGTTTCCCAAGCATGATCTGTTCCCACCATAAACAGATCAAGTGAGACTAATGAAACCAGGAGTGTGGTAAAGATTGAGTTCAGGGTTTCAGCCTCACCAAAAATGTGTAGAGACTGGGCCTGAATGTTCTTGTTGAAGACAATGAAGAAATACAGGCAGAAGCATAAAGCCAGTTGGTTCACAGTTAGGTGGGTCAGGTGTGAACACCAAGCCACAAACTGGAGCAGAATCTGGCTGCTAGGTCAAAGATCTGTATAAATCAATGCAGATTAAAATCTAAGGACTTCAGGATTTGGGCATAACAACAAACAACAGTAATAATAGTTGTATTGGTACACATAGCTATAGCACTGTAAAGCTGGGGAGATTAAAGTCTCTCTTAGGGGAAAAAACTGCACATGTTTAAATTGCTCTAACAATAGGCTAGAAACCTGTTACCTATATCAGTGATTCTCCATAAACCTTTAACATTGTTTATTAACTGTGAGTAATGTACAAAGAGAGATATACACTTTCCAAGATGTATCAATTTTTATGATTCATAGGCCCCTTCACGTTACAGGTATTGAACAATTAAGTGTTTAATTGCACAACAAACTGAGACCAGCTACATGTGGAAAATACCTAGAACACTATAAAAAGGTCCAACCAACTATAAAGTTAGACTTAGAACATGTGTACTAATTTACAGCTTTAAACTGCACATGTAGTAGGGTTTCCCTGTGGTTGGAAGTTCCATCTGCTGGTGGGCTACCAGCTGCAGGGGTACACTGTGGGCAGCCAGGGCTGGGAGTCCTACAGACAAGAGGACTCTTGGTCCCAGCAACACCCCATGGCCGCTGGGGCTGAGAGTCCAACAGCCACAGGACTCTGCCTCTCAGCAGTGCTCTATGGCCAAGGGAACTGAGAGTTCTGCAGCTGCAGGACACTCCCTCCCAGCAGCCATGGGACTACTGCAGGACTCTTGGTCCTGGTGGCCACGGAGCACTGCAGGAGAGAGTCCCACAGCTGCAGGATTCCCAGCCCTAGCCACCACTGGGACAAAGTTCTGCAGCTGTGGCACCCGCAGCCCGGGCTGTGGATCCGTATGGGCATTTGTGGCTGAGAGCCCAGGTATTGGTGGGAGGGAGAGTTCATAGCTGTGGGTTTCCCTGTCCTGTCAGCCATGGGGCTACCACCAGGAGGAAGAGTCCCACAGCTGTGCTGTTGGGTGCTGCAGGGACTGCAAGTCCCTTCAGCTGCAGGTCTCCCAGCCGTGGCTGGGCATGGTGCAACCCTGTAGCTGGGAGCTCATCAGCTGGGGCACCTGCAGTACAGGACACTCCCTCCTGGCAGCCATGGGATGCTGCCACTGCTGAAAGTCCCATCAGCTACAAGACTTGCAGCTGCAGGAGCTTTTTACTTGCCATCCTCTTGTACTGGCAATAAGCTGCGATAGAATCTGATGCTAGATCCCACAATTATGCAACTCAAATAGAGATTCTTAAAGTAATTTGTGTAATGATCAGTTCTCTAGAGAAGGCCATCTATAGTCTGATCAATGTAGTAAACTATGGCAGAGGTTTGAAAGCCTAATCACTGCATATGCGTTTAAAATTACTTGGAGTAAAGAAAAAGTGAATGTTGTGGTTATCCGAATTAACACAGACTAAGATGGATACCAGATTTTAATTGTCTTTTAACTCATTATGAAGCACAAATATCTTGCTAAACATGGCTATTTGTGCAGTGTAGACTGTTGTAATATTTCTTCTCTTTCCCATTTGTATTCTTCATATAATATTTAATAGAGTCACATAAACTTTCCTAGATTTCTAGCAAAGTTTATGTGACTATAAGAACATTTTGAAAAACATTTTGTTTCATGTGCACTAATTTAGAGGAGCTGTTCACATTTACTTCTTTTCTTGATGCAAGTTAAATTCATCATTTAAATTGGAATTTGTGAATGTCAAATCAGTTTTTTACCAGTATATTCATATGTAATAGGCCATATTTTCTAAACTGGTTGAAAAGCAGAGGTAACAGTTAAAGTTGGGAGTTTAAGATGGTATTATATCATTCCTGTTGTCAGTCTACAACAGTGGTTCTCCCTCCAACCTCCCACAATTCTGGGGCCTGCAACAAGATTAAAAGGAACTGGAAAAGGAGAAGCTATGGCAGTCCTGTGCTACTGAAGAGTGCTAGGTTTTCTCCTTCGTATTGTTAAAGAAGAATGGATGTGTTTTACTACCTACTCTGTTACATTTTAGAAAGGTTTGAGGAGGGATGCCAGTGAAAGTTGTGATATACAAGGTCTCTCCTTTGTGTAACTGGTGAGATCTGAGAGGGAAAAAATGAGATAGGGAAGAAGCACCAAGAGGGCAATGTAATGCTGCGAAAAGCCACCAAAGGTTAGATGCATTAGAGTAGGGGTGGTGAGGGGAGTTTGTGGCCTGAGTGGGGCCCACAGACCAGCCCCACGTGCATGTGCCCCAGGTGGGCCCACGTGCTTCTTGCAGCATGTGCACCAGCCCTGCACACTGCATGCAGTCTGCCTCTGCCCCAGCCCTGCACAAGGCATGTGGGGCTGATTCAAGGCTCCTGCTACACTTGGCATACAGGGCCATCCTGGAGTTGCACTGCGCATGGTGGCTGCTCCAGACTGACTCTGCACACTGGATCTGGCATGCAGGGTCAGTCTCTGGGCCCAATCCAGACCGACCTCAGCCCCAGCATACAGGGCCGGTCTGGCACCAGTGCTGTATGCACTAGCCCCAGACCAGTGCAGCATACACCATCTCCAGCCTGGAACAGCACATAGGGTATGGGGCTGGTCTGGATTGCACGCTGCATGTGGCACCCATATCAGATCTTGGGCTGATCCATGGGCCCAATCTGGATTGGTCCCAGATCCAGTGTGGAAAGCTGGTCTAGCACATGTGCCACATACAGCACACACCCCAGGCAGGCCCCATGTGAGTTTGTGTGGGCTCTAGCCTCCATGCTATATGTCCCATGCCAGACAGACTGAGCCAAGGCCAGTGCCAGCCTGAGACCCACAGGTAGCACCTCAGGCTTTATGATAGGGCTCCAAAGGCTGGCTGCATCTTTGACACTCCTGCAGTAGAGTTACTCAAGGTTC
>NW_005841888.1:2515245-2535086 GCF_000455745.1 Alligator sinensis
GCAGATAATACAGGAACAGGTTTAAGTGATAGAAAATTCAGGCTTCTTACATTTCAGAAAGAGAAGCAACAGAAAACACCGGTGAGATTTCCTTCTCTCCCCAAAGAAGGCTTCAAATGACGCAAAGTTTGGCATTAAAAGGTGGATTTCTTAGATACATGGCTTTAAAGTAATTTGCCTATTTTATCTCTCTCTTCTCTCACTGGGTGAATTTGGAAGGGGAAGGAGTTTGTTTAAGGTAGGAGATTTGAACACTACAAAAATCCAGAGGTCTGGAATCAGACAGTTGATTTGGGTTATTACTTTGAGTCAAGTGATTAATGGGGATTCCATCCCAATACTTAAAATCTGATACACAAACCTACATCTTCAAAGCAAACAAACAAAACAAAAACAAAACAAACAAATAACAAAAACCATACAAAAGAGATAACAGGTATCAAAGGTATATAAAATATCCAAACTTCATTCTTTGTCAGGTTTAATCAGAGTGACCCTGCGTAAGAAGTCACACTGTTAAAGCATTCATCCACAAACAAACTATTTAAAATTTCCAAGCCTACATTGACTTTTCAGTAGTATGTTCAATGTGAGAATGATGACATGTTATATGAGAGAGACTGGACTATAGAAAATAAATAGATAAGAGTGATGAATGATGCTTTTGGTTCTTGAAACTCATTAGGATCCATAAATTTGTTAAACAGGTTTTTTAATCCTCTTGCCAAAATTTGGGTTAGCACGTTATTAACCTTCATCAAGTTGATCTACACA
This sequence comes from Alligator sinensis, assembly GCF_000455745.1. NCBI lineage: Eukaryota > Metazoa > Chordata > Crocodylia > Alligatoridae > Alligator > Alligator sinensis. The sequence goes on from NW_005841888.1 coordinate 2,516,020, forward strand.
CAAAAATGTACAGAATTGATCCTTCTAACTCTTTTTTTAGTGGTTGTGGCCAAAGTATGCAAAGAACATAAGAGCTGCCTCAGAACATGGGCCGTTTGTTAACTGATATCACATGGTATCCAAGGGCCATATCCTTGTGTCTTGACCTCACCCCAGAAATGGATTGAAGTTAAAATTGTCACTGCACATGTTTTAATGTAGTGCTCTTCTTTGAAGACATGTCAGTATGGATTGCCCTGTAGGGGCATATGTACCTCATCCATGTGAGCTCTGAATTTCTTTAAGGAGCAGCATCTGCTGGGGCTACACAATACTCCCTGTGCAATGCACTCCATCAGTTCTCATCAGTGAGACAGAACCCTTACAGTATCCAATATGTACTTGTTTCTCAGCCTTGACTTTTTTATTGTACCTACTTGAAGAAATACCTTCATTCAAAGTCTTAAATTGGACACAAAAAAAGTTCAGTTTGTCAACTGCCTGTAATAAACCACTGATACAGGATGGTGAGGTAAGAGAGATGATATTCTATATGCAAAATGTTTAACTCACCGCTTATCTGACGTAGAAAAGGGGGAAAGTTAGTCTGTCCTAAACTGTGTGCTTCAAGGAAAGTCACATCTCTGCAGTACACTGCAGCCTGTGAAGTTAACTAACTGGGTCTGAAATTGTCCACAGCTACCCCACCCATTGCCATGCCTTGCTCCTTACCCATCTGTCTTTCTACATCCTGCTTCAGCAACACTTCTCACAGGAGCCTATGCAAAAAAGTGGCCTTGTTGCTTTGTTTAGAACTAACTAAGTGGGTTCTGCAGGAGCACAGGGCTGAAGAAGCTTGTATCCTATTAGTTCCTTATTCCAAAGTTAGAAAGGGAGGTCTTTATTCCATCTTAAAGCTGAGGAGAATGAATTTATATACTGCCTCAGGTTTAGGATGGCACTGCTTGCAACCACAACTGAATACTTTCAAAAGCAATTCTTTAGCATTACATAAACATGCAAAAAATAAAAGCATTTGAATGTAAAGTATGAAATAAAGCTTTCATGTTTAAACAAATTTTAATGAAAGGTTAACAATATTTTTGTATCATAATTGTCTGCTATGGGACTAAGAAGACGGAGATGTCTGGGCTGAAAATCCTAAAGAATATTTTAACTATTTTATAGTGATAGGTCATGGTAACACTTTGACTTCCTGGATGCATTTATTCCATTGATATTAACATAACAGTTCCTAGAGTAGGACATATGCTGACTAAGTCTTGAATAGTCAGTCTTTTCTTTGTCATGTCCTAGATTACAGACCTATCAAAAACCTGGAACAATGAATGTTAATAAATAATGAATTAAATTCATTTGACTTTAGTTAAATGAAACTAAAGTCAAACTAAGAGGTATCAGCTGCTCTAATTTGTGACAGAGATCAGTTTAGTCTCAGAAAAGTCCAAGTTGGAAGATACAGAATGGCTTAGACACCTATTTATTTTCCTCCAAAATAGAGCAAAATCAGTTTATGCCCTGGTAGAATTGACCCCAATGCATCTTAAAATTTCCTGAAAGGGCAATATTGTTGCAATATTTAAGACATTAATTACCCCCTATTTTCTACTTTGATTTTAATACACATTCTTGTAATCTGATTATAAAATGTAATTCAATAGGTTTTGAATATCTGCCAAAAGGAGGAAAGACTTTTTCCCCCCCACTATACATCCCATTTTTGGGAAATGCTAAATTTCCATCCATCCAAGTTATTTGTGGCAATTTAATGGCCTTTCTAGTTCAAATGAGAATTTATTTTTAGAGCAACATCCAGCTACTAGTAATGTAGCATCAGTGCACATCCATGGTTTGTACTTGTTGAGGGAATCCTGCTGTCATGTAAGAGGTAAGAACCATCACTGTATATCATGGGGATGAATATATAACCTGAGAAATCAGGGCTGAAAATTAATTCCTAAAAGTATTTGGGGTTATATCCTCCCCCCCCCCCCACTAATTTGTGATACATAGAGTTTTCATGTTGTAGTCCTATCCATGCCTACAACATTAAAAACAATCGAACAACCAACTGTACCTGCGTTGTGTATGGTTGAGCTAACACTATGGTTAAATACAGGCAGTCAAAAAGCAAAAGCTTGAGGCTGAATTGATTCAATCCTTGCAGGTTTCTGTGAACTGCATAGATTGAACTGAGAGGCAAATGAACAGATATTCATTTTTTATTCTGGAAATGCAGCCATATGCCTTCAGTGGCTCAAGCTAGAAGCTGCGGGCCACTGGAGAGCAAGCCTTTCCTTCTCTTTGACAATGGCTGCAGAGAAGCCCTATAGGCTTTCCCCCACTCCCTGCTTGAGCTAGAGTGGGGGCATTGCCAGGCCCCCACCTAGGCCAGCATGCTGAGCGGGGGTGGGAAACCCAGCTCAGACCACTCGCTGCTGGAGGGGGAGAAGCCAGACTGGCAGAATGAGGCAGAGGCAGGAAGGGGGCTTTAAGCCCCCTCTAACCACCCTCATGGGACCCCAGCCAGGGTCTGCTTTGCAGGGGCACAGCAGCCCCTGCCAGGCTTTTCCCCATTCATCATTCGAACAAAGGGGCTGGGCATGGCCAGATGCGCCCCCACCCACACCTCAGCATGCTGGCCATGCCTCCCCACCCCTTACACTCAAGTGAGAAGCAGGTAAAAGCCTGGCAGGGGCTGCTGCACCCCTGCCAAGTAAACACTGTCTGGGGTCCTGTGCTTGTGGGAGAGGTGTTTAAACTCTCCCCGCCCTGCATCTATGTGCTGGCCCAGGGCCAGCATCTGGCCGTGCCCATCACCCCCTCTGCTCAAGTGGGGAAAACCCTGGCAAGGGCTGCTGCACCCCAGGAAAGATACCCCAGCTGGGGTCCCTGCCTCTGCCTCATTCTGCCAGCCTGGACCTGGGGTCTGACCACCCCCACACTGCTCCAGCAGCAAGTGGGAGAAAAGCCTTTGAAGGGCTGCTCTTGCCCACCCCCCTGCAGACCTGGCTGGGGTCTGAGGTGTTTCCCAACCCCACCCCCTTCTCACCCAGCTGGAGCAGTGATAGTGCAGGGGTAGGGGCCAACTCTGCTCCCTGGAGTAGCCCAGCCCACCCCAGCCTCGCCTCCTGGGGAACTGTGAGTTACTTGAACTAGGAATGGGTCTGGGATAGAAGTTCTAAACTGATTTGAGCCAAATCAGTTGTCTCTCATACTACATTCAACCAGGTTTATTTTAAACCAGTTTTGGCCACTTTGAAAGTGGTTTGCGTGTATTGAACATCTGTTCCAGGTTTAAACCTATTTCTGATCACTTAAGCCAGTTTGTGTAATGTCTCTCCCTAGCCTATGACTGTGGCAGTTTTAATGCAATCAATGTGAAAGAAATGAAACATTTGTTAAATACTGTTTCTGTTTCAGACACATTTAACACCTATGTTGTTTTAAAAGTCCAAAATCTAAAGAGCACTACAATCAAGAGGACATGAGCCTTCCTGGGAACAAGACTTCATGTTGCAAGTAACAGATTTCAATGCAGCTTGGAGGACTTTACATAATTTAAAATTGATTATAGTATCTCTGACCAAACACAGTGGGCACCAGTAAGGAAAGGAAACCCAGCAATAAGCAAGTCCCTAGAGTATCAGAACTCCAGATAAATAAAACCACAAGTCCATGATAGCAATTGCTCTGCCACAATGCAGAGCAAGTCCAGTCACAACCATGAGGAAAAAAGTCTTTTACACCCAGTGAAGGCTATTACCCTTGAATTCAGAACTGTAAGGTGGTAGACCCAGCTCAGGGACATTTACACTACTATCTTTTTTTCATTCTGTCTCTTTTTTCCCCACTACTCAGGAGGCCTGTAGATGTCCTGCCAGCTAGATGAAAGAAAGACTATACCCTTCATCTCTGAGTCCTTGCATATCTTCTCCTCAACCTGAGATGAGACTATGGAAATTAAAGGTATATTTCCACTGAACTCTGATAGGGTTTGATGACCTAATGGCTTTATATTTTTATTTTTATAAAGGAAAACTTTAGTAATCTTCTTAAACTTTTTGTCTGCATCCTTGGCTTTGATAACATCTGTCCAATATCTAACTTCACATCTACCATCACACTTTGGCTCCTCCTCACAGCACCAGAGGTTTTATTCCCAGAAGGCAAGGATAGGCTGGAAAAAGTTTCAGTTTAAATGCATCAGAAAGTTGATTTTTTGATGCAAAGAAAAAATTTAAAAAATATTTTGCATTCCTCAAAGCTTTTGATTTTGTTTTCCAGCTAAAAATCCCAAGATATTACTTTACTTTCCCTGTTTGTTTTGGATGGGGAGGGGGAGAAAGAGGTAGAACAGAAAGAGGGCTTGAGTTCCAGCTGATTTTTCCCCTCATTCCCTTGTTTTGATACAAACTAAAAACAATATTTTGCTCAATAAACAAATTGCCCAATTTGAGGAAATATAACTTTTCACTGGAATAAGCCCTACTTGTTAACATCAGTGTTCTTCAGAGTTGTATATGTATCTGTATTTCTGTGAAACACATGGCAAAAAAGCTCCGATTAAGGGAACAAGCCAACCATGTAGTAAGAATATATTAGACTGCAAACTTAAATGACAGAAAGGCACCAAACCACCTCTTCAGCAGTAAGGAAAACAACATAATCTGCAATAATTAAAGTTTATAAGCTACAAGTTAAAGGAAATATTTTATGAGCCTGCTGTGGCTCCATCTGCTGCTCACTGAAGCATACAACAAGACAGTCTTTTACAATATGTTATAAATACATATTTGCAAATACATTTATACAGTGGAGTCAAGTTCTAGCCCATTTCCTTAACTGCTTGCATTCTTTCTTCCATGTATTCAAGGGGCAAAAAAACCCTGTTCTATATTGACTTTACAACTGTTTCATTTAAGGTACACATCACTTTAAGAAATGACAACAAATGCTTCTTCTTTTTAATTACCAGTACAGCATTAATATCACTGCAGCTCTAACTTGAACAGTAGAATTTAAAGCTTGGGTGGCCTTTACACTCAAAGTGAGAATCAAAAGAATAAGAATATTTTATACACATTGTGGGTGTGTGTGGGTGGTGTACACAAACATAGAGTCAGGCCCCTACTCTTCAAGCAAGCCAATGTACACAGCATTTGCTTGTGTGAATTTGCAAATTGCTTGTTTAATGCAGCACATATGCATTAGCTTTTTATGTTTAACACACAATTTAAGGAAAGCACCCTTTCCTGCTTGAGTTATGTTTAATTGACAAATGTGACTAGATAGGATTTCACTGACGTTAACTAAAAATAAGTAACTAATCAAGGAATGGCTTAAGATTAAGTTATACAACTGGGAATCAAGTATCAAAAATCATAGTAGCAGTAGCCAACATGTTACCACATGCAATTATGAAAATAGTTCATAATTTGTAGTATAAATATGAAGGAGAACAAAATGTTTCAGCATGCAATAAAGTCTGAAATAAAAATATGAAATGATTGGTTTCAACCCTGTATCTGAACTAACTTACATTAACTACTGAAGCATAGCCCAAGGATCTTGGGAAATCCTTTTTATCTATCAGAAACATCAGATAATGAAATGCAGATAAGGCACAGATAAAATATAAAACAAAAAAACCATACATTTAAGTCCAGGAAATTTTTCACTCTCTTACAGTGCAGTCTATACTGCTAGTAGAGGCAACTGCTAAGAAAACCTTCCACCATTAACATCACTTTCCTGCATGAATTTGTAGGAGCTAGCAGCATCCTAACTACTACATACATATCTTGAGGAAGGACAGGCACCATTTAAGAAGTGAGAAAGATCAAAAGCTTGCCTGCTCTTAGTAAGAAGACTCACCATTCTTGAGCTTTTAGAGTTAGAAGCACTGTTTAGTCTTCTTTTTATTTCCATTAAAAAAACCTAGGGTACAAGTGTAAGCAGGCTCATTTTCAATTCAGATCACATGCTGCTGCCTTCTCAGTTTCTTCTTGGGATTCTCAAATTGCACTCAGATCTTAAGTCAATAATACCCTTTTGAGGGGAGGGTAGGGGCAGAGGGAACAGGTATTACTGTATTAGATCACAGTTCAAGTGTCAGAACAGTTTCTCCCTCCTACTGTACTTCTTCAGCTCTTAATAAAAGAGCTCCTTCCTAAGACTCTTAAGCCTTGTGTATTTCATAAATGTTATCTTAACTAGTCTTTCACTGTAAGACAAACTACTACCATGTGTTGGCCTTTTTATCCAAGCACCAGGTGACCTACAAGCTATCACCCTATTCCTGGCTTCAAATCCAGTATTGAGGAAACAGATAACAGGGTCCAAGTAGGACTGATGCCATCACCCATAACGGGGCAGCTTACTCTGTGACACTGTGACACAGTATACACGTGAACCTATGTGGAATTTCTTATCTAGGAGTCATCTCTGCCTTGAAGTATGTCATGTTATCATTTTGTTTTGCAGCTAGCGTGTAAGCATCTAAGCTGGCATTCCATTCTCCCCATATCAACTGTAGGGAGCTCCATGTATGTTGATAGTACCTCCCTAGTGTAATGATTTTGTGAGAATCAATAAAATCTGCAAGAGACAAAGCCAGTTAGTCACAAGCGGAGACTCAGTTTGCCTCTCTTTAACGGGCCACTCTTTCTTATGGTACCCCTTGCAGGGGTAGTGGTAGCAGCAGCTGTGTGGACTCTGTTTTCTGCTAAATCACTTAATCAATTAGGAAGTTGGGGGAGGTTATTTCATTTGCGGTTACTTTGTAAATATCTGGGGTAAGTAGAGTGTTTGATTTGGTTTTGGTTTTTTTGCTGAGACAGGGTCTGGTGTAAGCAATTTTATATATGTTCATTGTGGCTGACAGTGAAATGGTTGTGCAGGCACCAGTGAAACTAAACCTAGCCTGTGCCAGCCAACTAATTAGTTGCAGGTGAGACCAGTCCACCACCTGTTTCCACCTCCTGCATAACACAATTTCTAGGTTCTAATTACAATTCCACCACTAACTAGAATTTTCATCTTGGACCTGTCCCCCTGTTTTCCGAACTACATAATAAGTTGAACAACAGCTAAGTGTGTATTAAGGGATTTGCAAGGATGAAGGAGTTAATTTTCTGACAAATTGCAAAGAGGTTCTAGCCCCACAAGGCAGCAATGGTGGGTAAATGGAACATGAGATAAAAGGTGTGTGTGTGCTGTCACTAAGCCAATATTTTGTGGGGTGGTTTTCAGTTTATTAAAGTATGCTTTAACTGTTGTTTAAATAGTTAAGTAATTGATCAAGGACAAGAGGTGTTAGGTAACTCCTGTTGCTGCTATAGAGGCTGGGAGCATAAATTACTGTAGGGTATGGACCTCAGCACTTCTCCTGAGGAAAGCAGTCTTGCTTTTACTTGAAAAACTATAGCAGCTCTGAAAGTACAAACAGCTCAGAAAAGCTTGAATTGCTGTGAGTCCTAGTTACCTTCTATTTGGGCAAAGAAATAGCGGTGTTCTTAGAAGCTAGATCTTTCAGCAGACCTCTGTAAAATACACAAAATAAAGGATGGCAGAATAAATCAGTCTGTACCCTAAAATAATCACATAGGGTTAGTATTTGTGTGTGTCCCTTAACCTGTTGTTCCATATTTTATGGATATTAAAACCCTGCCCCAAACTACCAGGTATTTGGTTATAAAGCATTGATTTAAAATGGGGGAGTAGTGAGAAAGTAGTTAAAATTCCCTCAGTAATTTATTGGGCTATAAGTCCACTGTCCCACCCCACAATGATTAGCTCTCTTTAATTTATTTTCAGTGAAATCAGTGCTACTGAAAAGGGCTTTGTTCTAGAGCTGCAGGGAAAAAGGCTTGCTGTGGGACAGCATTTTAGGTGTACTGTGGATTCCTTTGACAAGCATAAAATATGCAACAAATGTAAGTGAATTTACTGTGGAAGGAAAAAAAGATCTGTGTGAAATCCAATGACATGTATCATTTTCAGTTCCTCCCCTTCTCTAATGATACTCATGGTTAATCCAAAGGCCTATTTCAGTTGCTTCAAGCTGTAATATGGAAGCACACTACATAGGTGACTGATGTCAATAACTGAGCTCCATTAACCATTATTCCCTGGAGAAGTGACTCTTGTCATGTCTTAAGTATAACTTAGTAAGTGGGCAAAAGGATTGAATGGTGTTAACTAATGAGGAGAAAGGCAGAAGCAGTGTGACATGCAATTAGAGCAGGGAAAGTTGGGGATAGGATTTTTCAGCCTTCCTTTTCCACTGACTTATTGTGTGACCTTTGATAAGACATTCTAATGAAATGGGTACAGTGCTGTTCGCTCATCATTCAGGGGAACTGTAAAGATCTTATTTATTGTGGCCATACCAGTTTGAGCAAAAGGTGTTTCAAGGGTGAAAAGTTGTGTTCTTAACAAGTTAAAAAATGAACCAAATAAACCAGCTAGCTAATGTGTCTTCTTAATACAGGAGACAATCAAGTTCTGTGATTAATCCAAGATTTTTTGATTTAGGAGTCTTCCCCCAAAATGTGTAGCCAGATGCATGAAAATATGGGATCTGCTGTACTTACTAGTGTTTTGCTCTACTATCTGTCATTAGAGCCAGAATTTCTAAAATTTTCCAATCCATAAACAGATTCTGACATTGGTATCAGGTGGTTAATAGTGACTTCAGTAATTTTGCTTAATGTTAGGTAGAAGCTCCTTTCACAAAAGAGGAAGGCAGAGTTTGTGTATGTATCTATTGCTTGATAATGAAGAGAAGATTTTTAAGATGAGGGGGGAAAAAGAGAAGAGAAACTGAGGAGATGGGCCTCCTCCAAGTACCTGTGCTGGAAACGCAGCTGCTTATGGTTGCCATCACTAAAGTATCTTGATACTGATAGTAGAAGAAAGACATCCTTAGTAATTTTTTAGGTAGATCTAAACTGTTGCAATTGGGGTTAGCTGATTTTTATATTTCAAATGCTTGGTACAAATGCTTTCTTTCATGCTTGTCAACTTGCTGCCTTTGGCAAACTCAAGTCTCCTAGGCATCAACTGTTGCTGCCATAGTACTAGCTGAATCTCATTTTGTGAAGAATAAGCTGCATACACTCCCTGGATAAGGTATCCTGCTTTTCTCCCCTGCTCTCCCAACAACCTGTGAGAACTGTAGGGCTTAGGAAAGCAAGGCACAAAGAAATAGATTTTTTTTTTCATCCTAAATAATCAGACTAACAGCTTTGTATTTCCCATTCTAAAGCAAGCTTGCAAAAATAAAATTGCTGATATTTTACTCTTAAAATATCAAAATGAATTGTATTAAGAAGGCTAATGGGGAAGTCAACAGAAGAAGTCTCCTATTTTGAGAGACAATAGTTACCAAAGGCATAATATAGAGTTAGAATTTTTTTTTCCTGTCAAACATGTACATCTGGAAGCCTGGGGATAATATGGGAAATTTTGTCTAAGATTCAGAAAATCAACACAGGATGAATTCTCTTTCGGAAGAACAGGATAGGGGCAGACTGTAGTTGGCACAGTAAGAAGTTCCAGGAAAATGACATGTTTTCTAAAAGTATCTTCTAGCCAAGGAATTAACAGTAGTCAGCTTCCCTTCTTGGCTAGGGACTGACATCAAACACAAACTGGTTTAAGTGATCAGAAGCTGGTTTAAACTTCTAACAGAACAGATGTTCAGTCTGCATAAACCAATTTGAAAATAGCTGAAACCAGTTTGAGATAAACTTGGTTGAATGTATGATCAGACTTAACTGATTTGGCTCAAACCAGTTTATGCAATATCTATCCCGGACCCCTTGCTGGTTTAAGGGCTCACTCTAGGGCTCACTCTGCAAGTCATGCACGTGGCTGCATGCTGCACTTCATGCAGTGTGTGCCTCATGCTACCCTGTGCACCACATGCAGAGTGAGCTGCAGAGTGTGGGGCCAGCTCATGCTGCACAAGGTACGTAGGGTGGACCAACCACACATACTGCATGCAGCACAGGGTACGTAATGCATGTGCTGTCCTAACAGACAGGCCCTGTGCACTGGCTCCAGTGTGACCTGATCCAGCTCACAGACCGGCCCAGTAACCTTCATCCAGGTTGTGGGACTGGATGAGTTTGGCACCCCTGGACTGAAGGAACTCTGGATTGTGTGCACTGATATCCACTAGAAGAGAAGTTTTTTGTTCTAGAAGGGGAACTCCACTGTGACCTTAAATCTACAAAACTTTTAAGCATGTGCATAAGTACTCTGAACTGGGACTGAATACAAGTGTGTAAAGAGAAATTGTCCCAACTGTGTATTGATAGGTACACTTCCTATCCCTTTTGATTCTTTAATGCCCTCCTATTTTTGCTTCAAATGGACAGAAACAAAGACCTATGAATGAAATGAAAAATCTTTTTATTAATTCTTTTTTAACTGTAGAAAGAAAGTCAAATGCTCAGAAAATCCTGTAGAGGTCAGACTAATACCACGTTTTCTGTGTGCGCAACGGAAGAATTTTTAGAAAACAGTCAGATACTTGAATGGCAGAAGGCAGGGTAGATTTGCACTTAAGTGAGTAACTAAATCACAGATGCAGAGCGTACGTTTTTGAAAGAAGTAGGCTGCTTCATCAGATTCTTGAATGCCCTCTGGGATTATCTCCTTTGTTCTTGTAGTCAGCATAACCTTAAAATCAAAGCAACAATGCCCAAGTACAAGAGAAGGAAAAAAACAAGTGTGTGGTTTTACATAGGCTGAATTGTGTCAAATTGCCTCAGAAACTGAAGTCTATTATTTGTCTTCAGACTATAATACATTAGAAATAGTTGCATTTCTAAAACTACATATTTCTTCTCTCACAAGAAAATAGATAGTATATTGCTCATGACCCCTTTTTTTTTAAATGTGGCATAATGTTCTTTCACTCTCATCAAATAATTATATTTGTATTTTCAAAGGGCTACACTAGAAAGAAGTGGAGGCAGAGGATTTGAATAAAGTTCTTTTAATGGCTTATTAGCAACTTAAAGAAGCCTTAAATTGGGGATGAATTACACTTGCACCTAATTTTAAGGTTCTTCTATGCTGCCATGTAAAGTGTAACGGCAGTCAAGCAAAGTGGACTTTTGTGTAAATAGGAATGGAGTAGAGTCCAGGACATTTCACTTTTGGGAAAGTACTTGTCTTGTGTTGTTGCTATTTTTTCCTTAGGGATGAAGCAACATTTGTGCTAAATTTAAACATGTTTCTCCCTGGAACTTAAAATGCCATGCCCCCCCAAGATATCTCACATCTCACACAAACACCCTTAATCTGTCATAAAGCTGCTATTCTCTTTCTTGTTCCTTGTCTGCAAAAACATTTCACTATGTTGTTTTTTTTTTAGCTTGATTTGCAGCTTGGGGGAGAGCCAGCAATGTCTGTCAATGGTAGAAATATGCCTTAAGCCTGATGTTCCCTCCAGGTTTCCTTTCTCCTCGGCAGCTAAGCAATAATCCTTACCGCAGAACTTTCCTGAAGGAAAATTCCAAACTCGATTTTAATATATATTTTTTTAGACTAATACTTCAGTTCAATCGCTGGTCTGGCTTATTCCTAGCTACGTGTCCCAAGGCTGTTTTGCTTTTTGTGGTAATTTCCCCAAAAGCTTCCTTCCCTGCTTCTGAGGTGTTTTAGAACGGATGACACCCCTGAAGGCTTCAGGGCAGAACTAGGCCAAGAAAAGCCAGAGGAAAGAAGGCGTCTCTGCATGTCTCTTTTTTTCCCTCTCCTTACTGAGCAGAGCCTGCAGGTTATGTAACATCCCAGTTGAAGTGAACTTACCTCAGCCCTCTGACCCTGGGCAAAAAAAAGAACCAGGCATGACTGGAAATACCGGTTTGCAGAACAAGATGTGACTTAAGCCACCTGCGGCCATCCTCCTTTTCCCTCCCCTCCCCTCCTCTCTAACAGAAAAAAGGGGGTTGGGATTGGAAAAGGCGGCTCCTGGGCAAACAGCCCTCTGCTTCCTCATCTCCTTGAGGAAAACAAAGCTAGTAGGCAGCGGGCCGGATGGAAAACAGTACGTGACTACATGTAGCTCATTCCAGCAGCCATGACTGACTATACCTATCTCCCTCCAAAGGCCCTTGCTTTTCCTGAGGGCCACGTATAGAGAGCACTGGGCACAGTATAGATGTTACCAGCCTTCTTGACTGCTGCCACATTACAGCAATCCTAATCTCTGTCCCCTGCAAACCTGTACCCTTTCAGGGTTTCATATCTTGGGCTCCCATACGGAGATGTTAAGGCACTAGCAATGTTGCATTATTCCTGTAACCTAAAATCAGGCTCTATCTTTTAGTAACCCATGGCTTGTACTAGTAGTAGACCACCAGGCAGGTACTAAAACACATTTCTGTGAGTGTATGAATATACTCACTCTTGACTTAAACTCTACAAACTGTCATCTTCCGGAGTTTTGTTTATTTTATTTATTGGGTTTAGAGGTTCTGTAGCTACCAAAAAATATACTGCTTTTTAAAATGGTATGGTCGATTGTATTGGAGCATGATAAACTGCTTTTAGCATGTCACATACTATGCTGGTCTCCTGAAACCTAGATTGAGAGTCTGTTCTGAATGTGACCTTGGTGCACCAGTATTTGTGAACAAAATACTTTGCCTCAGGGACTCTTATATGAAGACTCTTCTATGAAGGCCCACAGGCCCAGTCATAGGGAAGAAGGAAATCTTCAAATGAGTAGATATAGGTCAATGAACCAGAATCTAAATGAATGTAAAATTAGTTCTTTCAGAAAGGGTAGAATTCATGAGACTGAGGGGATTAAGAATGAAATATTATATGTTTGTAACCTATGGATTACTGTTATACATTTTCATTCATGTGAGTAACGATTTCAGGTCATTACATTCAAAGACTGGGTCAGTCTCCCTCTGCTTGGCCCTTTCCTCACTGTGTGAGCATGCTAGTGGCTTTCTGAGGCTGAACAGAGTTTAGGAACTGTCTATATTCCTGATTTTAGGCATCTCTTTTTTTTCTTTTGGTCAGGATGAAGTTACACATAACACTTAGACCTTACTAAATCTGTGGGATGTTAAGCAGTGTTAAAGTTATAATGTTCTGGGAGCTTCTTAAGGGTTAATACTGTTTCTTGTTTGCGCAGCTCTGACATGCCACTAGGGGGTTTGCCATCAGGGGCATAGCTAGGAGCCAGAACAGCTAGGCTCTCCCTGCTCTGGGAGGCTGGGAGCAGTGCATCTTGGGATGCTGGACTGCAAATTGCACATTTTATCTCTGTGGAGCAGACCTGGAGTTGCCCTAATATATAGGGTGACCATACATCTTGGTTTGGTTCATGTAAGTTTGAACAGCCTAGTAGTTAGTGTTGCTCATGGAATGGGAAATAGTTTCATATAGTTTCATAGTTTTATAGTTTTAGGGTCGGAAGGGACCTAATAGATCTTCTAGCCCAACCCCCCGCCAGGGCGGGAGAACAACAAAAATACCTAAAAACAAAAACGGGACTCAAATGAGTCCAGCCAGGTAGGCATCCAGCCTCTTCTTAAAGACCCCCAGGGTAGGGGCCAGCACCACCTCCCTTGGAAGTTGCTTCCAGCTCCTAGCCGCCCTAACTGTGAAGTAATTTTTTCGGATGTCCAATCTGTACCTCCTCTCCATCAACTTGTGCCCATTACTCCTTGTTATGCCAGCAGGGGCTAGGGGAAACAGCGTCTCCCCCAAACCCTTCTGGTTCCCCCTAGTGAGTTTATAGACGGTCACCAGGTCCCCCCTCAGCCTTCTCTTGTGGAGGCTGAATAGGTTCAAGTCCCGCAGTCTCTCACTGTAGGGTCTGCCCTGTTGTCCCCGGATCATGCGGGTGGCCCTCCTCTGGACCCTCTCCATGTTGTCCACATCCCTCCTGAAATGGGGCGCACAGAACTGGACACAATACTCCAGCTGCGGCCTGACCAGCGTCGCATAGAGGGGGAGGATCACCTCCCTGGCTCTACTCGAGATGCACCTGTGGATGCACGACAAGGTCCGGTTAGCCCTGCCAACCATGACCTCGCATTGTCGGCCCATGTTCATCTTGGAGTCAATAATGACACCAAGATCCCTTTCCGCCTCCGTGCTCTCAAGTAGGGAGCTCCCCATCGTATAAGTGTGCTGCTGGTTCCTACTACCCAAGTGCAGCACCCTGCACTTGTCCGTATTGAAACACATCCTGTTCCTGTTTGCCCACCCCTGTAACCTATCCAGATCCTTCTGCAATCTCTCTCTCCCTGCTAGCGTGCTCACCTCCCCCCAAATTTTGGTGTCATCAGCGAATTTAAACAGGTTGCTTTCCACCCCAACATCAAGATCGCTGATGAAGAAATTGAACAGCGCAGGCCCCAGGACCGAGCCCTGGGGGACTCCACTACCCACCTCCCCCCAAGTCGAGTATGATCCATCCACCACCACCCTCTGAGTGCGACCCTTCAGCCAATCTGCAATCCATCTGACTGTGTAGGCATCTATGCCACAGTCGCCTAGTTTATTAATTAGGATGGGGTGAGAGACGGTGTCAAAGGCCTTGCTGAAGTCCAGAAAGACTACATCCACCGCGACACCTGCATCCATGGCCTTTGTGACCTGATCATAAAAGGCAATCAGGTTGGTCTGACATGATCTCCCCCTAATAAATCCATGCTGATTGCCCCTGAGCATCATCTCGGATGCCGGCCCATCACAAATGTGCTCCTTGATGATCTTCTCAAAGAGCTTCCCCAGGATTGAGGTAAGACTGACGGGCCTATAATTGCCCGGGTCCTCCCTTTTCCCTTTTTTGAAGATGGGGACCACATTAGCTACCTTCCAATCGTCTGGCACCTGGCCCAAGCACCACGATCGCTCGTAGAGCCGTGCCAGGGGCCCTGCAATAACCCCAGCCAGCTCCCTCAGCACCCTGGGGTGGAGAGCATCCGGACCCGCTGACTTGAACGCGTCCAGCCCCTCCAGAAGCTCTCTAACCCGGTCCTCCCCAACCTGAGGTCTGAAGGCGATCCCCTCGCGTCCGGCTTCTATCACAGCAGGGAAGTCCCGGTCCCTGCACAAGAAAACGGAGGTGAAGAATTGGTTAAAGAGGTCCGCTTTATCCTCTGACGCAACCACCAGATTGCCCCGCATATCCTGCAGGGGCCCCACATTACCCGGCGCCTTCTTCATCCTCCCAATATATTTGAAAAAGGACTTTTTGTTATCCTTAATCCTGGACGCTAATCCGAGCTCTATCTCCGCCTTGGCCTTCCTAACAGCCCGCCTGCAGGCCCGAGCAGAGGAGGTATACTCCTCTTTGGAGATTACACCCCCCTTCCACCGGGCGTACGCCACCCTTTTGGCAAGCAGGCATTCCCGGACACCCTTGGTGAGCCAGGGGGGCTTTTGGACACTCCTGCCCGCCTTGCTTCTTGTCGGGATGGACACCCCTTGGGCCCCGAGTATCGTTTCCTTAAGGAACGACCACTCCTCTTGGACGCTGAGTTCCTCTGCCCTCAAGGACCCCAGTTCCTCTCCCACTAATCTCCTCATCTCACTGAAGTTGGCCCTCCTGAAGTCTAGGGCCACCACCTTGCTGCGGGCCCTTGACACTCTACGCTGGATGGTGAATTCCAGCACGCGATGATCACTATTGCCCAGGTGGTCAAGAACCTGGAGGCCTCTTACCAGGTCGTCGCCTGCGGCCAGGACCAGGTCCAGCAGAGCATCTCCTCTGGTGGGACTGTGCACCTCCTGAATCAAGTGGAGGTCCTGCAACTCGGCCAAGAACCTCCTGGAGCGGTCCGTCCCGGCTGACTGCTCCTCCCAGCAGATGTCCGGGTAATTAAAATCGCCCATGACAACTACATCCCTTGCTTTTAGTGTCTCCGCAAGCTGGCCTGAAAATTCCCTGTCCAGCTCCTCCTCCTGATTGGGGGGTCTGTAATAGACCCCCACCGTCAAATCCCTCTCGCCTTGCCCCCCCTGGATCTTGACCCAGAGCACTTCAGCTTGCCCTTCCCCTGACCCCATTCTGCTGGCAGAGGATGTGTAGTGCTCCTTGACATAGAGTGCCACCCCCCCCCCTTTCCTGCCTTCTCTATCCCGCCTGTACAGCCTGTACAGTACAAATGAGCATGATCACATGGTCTCTAAATGTTATCTCTATCTTATCTCTGTTCTATAGTGCTGTTGCTTTTTAAATAAAAAGACCTAACATGTTTTTTTGCAGCTAACTTGAAAATCTGGCAGTCTGCAAGGTGAATGCTCGGGGGGGACTAAACAACCCCAGTACACAATAAAAATAATGTGCACAAAGAAAATGCTTTAGTTGAAAGCAACTTTTCATGGTGAAAGGAAAGTTCCCCTGACTTGGGGCAAGATAATGATGCCTTCCTTTATTTACATAAGTTAGTAGAAAACTTGTGTAGTAAGATGTTCTTGTAGGGCATTCAAAATTGTATGCATGAGATTGTGTAATTTTCCTCCCAGAGAAGTTGCCTTGGATTCCTACAGTGAGTGGAAGACAAGGTAGAAATGCACCTTATGGCCTGAGGCAAAGCTTTCATGAGCAAGTAATTCATCAGATCGAGTAGGTGGAGTTATAAGAAAACTTGTACAGCAGTCCTGACCCCAAAGTCAACATAACTCCAGTCATAAGCTTAATAGAGATATTCATAACCTTTTAAATCTGGATTAAAAAACTACAAGAGTTGATAGCAGTTTGTTCCTTTATTAGGCAATATACATTATTCTTCAGTTTGTAAAGCCCCAAAACTTCTTAAGGTCTCTTAAAGGATATGCCAGTCAGAATGCAATCTTGGCTATGCTCCTGAACATCTCAAAAATCATGTGAGTTAATTTATAAATATAGCTTGTTTTCAACTTGTTTAGCTGCACTCAAGCTATTGCTCACATTTCCCATACTTAAAGGATTTCAGGTCTGGTACTTACCGCAAGGTAAACTTTTAATCAATTTTCAACTCTGACATTTGCAGTTACTATAAGGAACAGTTCTTTCTATGAAACAGATGTTGTGCCTTTAGGATATGTCTAACTTTTTCTCTCCCTCTTTCCGCCCCTCCTTCCCCCCCCCCCTCTCTACCCAACTGTCAAGATTCAGATGGTAGAACCAATCAAAGAAGTACTTCTCTCCAATGTACACGTCATTTACATCAGGACATATGCTGCAACCTATCATCTGTCAAAAGTGGTCTCGGCACACAGGAAAAAGAATGGAGGTATTGTATTTTGTAAAATCAAATGTGCTATATCATTAAATGGTGTAGTGTGTTTTTTCTCTGGATGGCATTCAGTATGTATATTAGTAAGAATATGACTGGAACACCTTCAAAGACTCAGCCATACGTTCCCATTGCCAGGGTCACATGGGCTAAGTATAGACAGTGAATTGATTCTGCCTTGGGCTTTTTAAGTCTTCACAAGTTAGTCTAAGATGAGATTGAGCTGATAAGCAAATGAATAGACATTCACTTTTGATTTTGGAAATGTGTCCACAGGCCTGCAGTGACCCAGGCCCAAAGCTGGGGGGGCGCTAGAGCATGCCTCCCTGCTTGGTTGGAGCAGACAACTTGGGCCAAGGTTAGCCTGCCCACCCTATGTGGGGGAAGAGGGGTGTTGCATGGGAGAAGTAAAGCATCTTGGGATGCTGGGGGATTGTGAGTTAACTTGAATCTAGAAGGGATCTGGGGCAGAAGTTCAATAAACTGATTTAACCTAAATCAGTTAAGTCTGATATTACATCCATTTAGGTTTATCTTAAACTGTCTTTGGCTATTTTGAAAGTGGTTTATGTGCACTGAACTTCTGTTGTGCTACAGAATTGAACCAGTTTCAAATCACTTATACCAGTTTATGTGTAACCTCTGTCCCTAGCCATGGAGAGAAACAGATCCCCATAATTAATTAACTAGTTTTGTGATGTAGTTCTCTAGTTTTTTTTCTATGAAAGTGCTGCCATATTCTGCCACCATCTCAATTTATTAGTGTGCACACCAGCTGCAGTGAAAGCTTGGTCCAAAAAGCAGACTTGGTCTATGAAAATGTAGGAGCAGTTATAGATCAGCCTTTTTGTGCCTTTATATCACATAAAAATATTGTCTCTCTTTATTACTGCTCCCAGAATCAATAATATTCCATACCTGGTGCTGCATAGTACATTTGTGTGTGATATTTTAGAAATATGAATAATGTACAAGTAGTCTATGCCAAAGGCAGCAATTGTTTTTATTTTTCATAGATTTTATAGACATTAGGGCTGGAAGGGACCTCGGAAGATCATCGAGTCCAGCCCCCTGCCCAAAGGGCAGGAAGTCAGCTGGGGTCATAGGATCCCAGCAAGATAAGCATCCAGTTTGCTCTTGAAGGTGTTCAACGTAGGCGCTTGAACCACCTCCGGTGGCAGGCTGTTCCAGACCTTGGGGGCTCGGACAATAAAGAAATTCTTCCTTATGTCCAGCCTGAAACGGTCTTGTAGTAGTTTATGACCATTCGACCTAGTCGTCATCCCTTGGGGCACTCTGGTGAACAAACGTTCCCCCACATACTGGTGGTCACCCCTGATAAACTTATAGGTGGCCATCAGATCACCCCTGAGCCTGCGCTTTTCCAGGCTAAAGAGCCCCAGGGCTCTCAGCCTGTCATCGTAGGGTCTGCTTCCCTGACCTCTGATCATGCGCGTGGCTCTTCTCTGGACTCTCTCAAGCTTCTCCACATCCTTTTTGAATTGTGGAGCCCAAAACTGGACACAGTACTCCAGCTCCGGCCTCACTAAGGCCGAGTACAGGGGGAGAATGACGTCCCGGGATTTGCTTGAGAAGCATCTATGGATGCAAGCCAGCGTTTTGGTCGCTTTACTAGCCGCCGCATCGCATTGCAGGCTCATGTTCATCTCGTGGTCAATGATGACCCCCAAGTCTCTTTCTTCCATAGTGCTAGCCAACATAGCCCTGCCGAGCCTATAAGGATGCTGCGGGGTTTTTTTCCCAAGGTGGAGAACCTTGCATTTATCAGCGTTGAAC